>NW_022589829.1:351927-442643 GCF_004348235.1 Phoca vitulina | reverse complement strand
ATTTATTTGACAGAGAGAGACACAGCGAGAGAGGGAACACAAGCAGGGAGAGTGGGAGAGGGAGAAGCAGGCTTCCCGCCGAGCAGGGAGCCCGATGCGGGGCTCGATCCCAGGACCCTGAGATCATGACCTGAGCCAAAGGCAGACGCTTAACAACTGAGCCACTGAGGTGCCCCTGGAGTCTGCATTTTAAATGCCATCACACTGCTGCCTCTGGGCTCCAGAGTTTACACCTGCCTACCAGCTTGTCTGCTACCTAAGATTCCCATGACTGTCTTGCTTCCCACAGGCCACTGTGTTGCCTGTCCTATTTGGGAAGGGACTCTCACAACCACCCATGACACATACACAGTGAGTAGTGGCTGTTGAGGCAAGGGAAGAGCGGCTGGCTGGCTGCCTGCCTTCGGAGTTAAAAAGTGGTTTGTTTGTGTTTTTTTGACCCATCCTTGGAACAGATGAACGTAGTTCAATATCAAAGAAGTTATATTCTCCAGAATATCAGAACCTCTAGACAAGGTTCCTTTTGTGTCCAAATTAAGTCCCATTTAGTTCTCTTACTTTCAGTTATTTCTTCAAAAATCCTGCTAACTGCAGACCAAGTGAGCATCCCCTAGATCATTATGCAAGTCTTCAGAGCCTGGAGTCACATCCGCAGAGGCAGGATGATGTGACAGAGAAACTCTGTAGGAAGAGTCTTAGCTTCTCCTCCCCTCAGTGAGTACAAGCGATGAAACCTGGGGAAACATCACTCAGTATCTGGGGGGTTTGTTGCATCATCTGTAAAAATGGGTGCTGAGCAAGATGATCCCTGAAAGGTTGATTCGGCTCAGAGAGCCAGTAGAATTATGACAAAGGTCCCATTTAAACAATGCAAGGGGTACATGGGTGAAAATTCATATAGAAAGTAAAAATCCCTTTTCTCAAGAACCTGTTTTTATCAGTTCCCATCATGGATCAGGAGATACATTGACTATGACTATTGAAAGAACTAGAAACAGGGTGCAGACGTCATGGAGGGACCCGCTCTTCCTAGCCCAGTAACCGTGGCCTTGGTGGAGTGGAGACAAACACACTGTGGGTTGGAGAATGGGTCTCCTGGTGTTGCCAAATGTAGGGCAAGAGATTACAAGCAATGATTAGGATGGAAGCAACTTTTTGTTTCCCAAATCTAGACTTTCTAATAGTTGGCCATTACACCCAAAATTTCCATTACTAGGTCTCATCCCATAGGTTTGCAAGTATGTGGTATCCATAGTATGACTCATTACTGCCCTTGACAGATATTAGTGAGATTCATTGGTGGACGCTGGATGGAATAAGTCATTTGATGAAGTGCCTTGAGATTAGTGGGTAAACTCTCTTACAGAGAGGGGCCTGCTGACGGGAGCTTGCATAGCAGGGGCTCAACTTCCTATAACAGCCTGAAAAGGGGAAATTACCTGGAATAATAGGACATTCTTTCAGTTCACTGTGACCTACCTCCAGCTAGTCCGTAAATAATCGGATCTAATAGCCACTCTGTTTCTTTTCGGAGCAAAATGCAAGTAGATGAAAATGGAAGTATGGGAATGACTGGATCATTCATTCCTTCAAGTAGAATTTCCTGAGCACCCCCTAGGTGAAGTCTAGGGTAACCTGGAAACTGGAATAGCTTGGAAACTGCCCTGAAGGATGGTTCATCAACCAAACTTTTGCTTGAAAGGCAGCATTTTCTCTCACATACTATTGCGGTTTTATTGCATCCTACTGGAAAAATTTAATCGTGCCATCATGAACAGAAATCAAGGGGGAAAGTATCAACTAGAGATTCTTTTTCCACTCACTTGAAGAATTCTGCAGCTTACTGCACCAGTTGAGAGAGGTCTTTAATAATGTTGTTGGAATACATGCTCCGTTAGAACATGAATCTCGTTGGCTCACTTAGTGCATTTTTGCAGTGTTTGGTTGTATAGTCCTATTCTTTCTTAGGGTCTCAGGTGGTATGTGTTACATTTCTCCATTGTAGCATAAAAATATCTCTGTGATAAGTTTCTATTTTTAAGTTTTTAAACTTCTTTGCATGTGCTGTTACTTGAAGTTATTCTATAGGGACTTGAAACCAGTCCCTGAAGTTGAGGGATTTTTGCTTAGTCACATTCCTGCTCCCTTGTCCAGGGGTTTAGCCTAGCGCACTGCTTTTATCTATTTGAATCCTAATACGTAAGGCCTAATACGTCAGAGCGCATATCTAAAGTTTCGTATTATGCCTCTTATACCTAAAAAAGGATACCTTTCTGTCAAATTTAAGGTGCACTAACTCTAGATCTTTAAATATTTTAAGGTTTTCAAAAAAAATAAATAAATACAGTTATGTTGTGGGAAACTGTTTAGCTCCTTAAAATAAAAATATTTTAGCTATATGGAAGATGGGTCCAAACAGTTTTTCAGAATTATTCCAGTCAGCCCCAGTGAAGTGTGGTACATTAGAATGAGCCCAAGAGTAAAAAGATTTAAGTCAGTTCTTGGCCAGACACAGCCTCTTAGCCAACTTGCCTTTGAATTTCCCCATCTGTACAATAGGGAGAGTAATACCTAATTCATGGAGTTGCACTGGGGAATGAATTAGATCCTATGCATGAAAAGGCTTGGTAAATTAAAAAAAAAAAAAAACAACATAAGTGTAAATTATTACTGTTACTACCGTTGGCCAAATTCAAAAACTAGAACCAGAAAGGTACTTGAATTATAATAAAAATTAGCAGGAAACACAAAGACTTTGACATACATGTTCCTGACAACTCCATGCCCAACCCGCAAGACCTAAGTCTCCCCAAGGTGTGAATGACTAATAACAGACTACTAACCTTTACCCCTACCAGATGTCTTCGCATTTTAACCAACTCGGAGCCTGTGGCTACAGGATTGAAATTCTAGAAGTTAAATTTTAAATATCAACCAATGAATGACTGAAACTTATGAGTGATTTTTAGGGCTGTTTCAAATTAATACTTTGGGATGGGAAGGCGGTTTGACTGTGACACCTGTCACCCGGTTGATCACCAGGGTTGATTTCGCTGGTTGGGCTGGCGAGGTGGTGGCCCCTTCCTCCCTCACTGCTCCATGTGCATCCCTCCTGATTGAGAGGACGACCTTCCCTGATAGAGCAGGACCGTTCTTTGGTCGAGGGTATACAAGTAGGGGTGCTTCTCAGCTAGAGCCTCCAAACAAGCTCTCAAAATAAGACTTTCAGTGTAAGGAAAATAGGTTTTATTTGGCCTTGCCATATCTGCGGTCCCTATCAATAAAGCATTCCCCAATTTATACATAAAAAACTGGACTTAGAAACACCTAACCATTGAACTACAGCTGTGAACAGCTCAAGGTTCCTTTATGTCACCCAAGCCGGAGAGCCCAACCTGGGATTGAGAGTTCCTAGTGTACACCTCTTAAAAATGTAGAATTTCTGAGGTTGCCAGATCTCTTATAATAGATATGCACACTTAATGTGATAGCATTTGCCTCCCATACACCCCCATACCCTCAAAAGTCTATCACCAAAACAGTGGAACATTAAGAATGGAGAAAATATAGCATTTTGTGAAAAATTAAACATCAAATTGCTTTGAAAAAAGAAAAGAGCAGTTGTAAACATTTCCTTGGCTAATTGCATAATTCTTTAAAAAAACATCATTTTACATAATGAACAAATTACGGAGTTCTTGGAAGATAAATCTTGTCTTTTGTGAGGATGGTAAACGACTTCGTGATTTATGTATAATTTATGATTTATATGTGTTATATGGACAGGGAATTATGAATTGCACAAAATAGAGTCATCAAGCTAGTGGGTCTTTGTTTATTCTGCCGTTTTTAAGGAAAACCTAGGAAATGCTGCTGCCAGAAGGGCAGGGATTACAATGGATTTCAATTTTAGATTTGTTTTATTTATTTTTTTTAAAGATTTCATTTATTTATTTGAGACAGAGAGAGCACACGAGCAGGGGCAGAGGGAGAGGGAGAAGCAGACTCCCTGCTGAGCAAGGAGCCCGATGCGGGTCTCGATCCCAGGACCCTGGGATCATGACCTGAGCCGAAGGCAGACGCTTAACCAACTGAGCCACCCAGGTGCCCCAAAATTAGATTTGTTTTAATAAATAAGTGTTATCGTTAGAAATATGTAACAGGAAATGTGTTCAAGAATATTCATAGGGGTACTGTTTTTAAGAACAAAAGACTGGAAATAATCCAAATGCCCACTAACAGGACAATGGATGCATAATATGTGGAATGGCCACACAGTAAAGTATACAGCAGTGGAAGTGAATGAATTACACCCACACCATAACAGATGGGGATGGATCGCAGTATCTTAATGTTGAATGAAAAACTGCAGTGTTGAAAGGTTATATATAATACAATACCATTCTGTAAAGTTCACAAACAAGCAAAACTAAATATATATTGTTTCAGTATACTATATTTGTGCTAAAATTTTTTCCAAGAGGAGAGAATGGTCATCACAGTCTCCAGGGTAGTGGAGATGAAGCAGAAAAAGGGCATATGGGAGAGCACCTGGGTAAATATCAGTTACTGATGTGTCCGATGTGGGGAATAGGAGGGGGCTTGTGGTGTTCATTGTATTATTGAACAAATAAATAATAAGATAAAACAAAAGAAGACCATGAGAGGACCAATGATGACCTTGTGTCATTAACCAGTAGCTATTCACCTACAGTCCACATTGAAAAGAAATTCTGGTTTTTTAAAATTTATTGACATATATTCTTCTTTGTGTCATGTCCTCTTTTAAAAGAAAATTTTATATAGATGATATTGAAGGGGCTATGTGAGCATACTGCACGATAAAGAGAATCATAAATCTCAGAACTTTTATTTGAGATTTGTATTTATTGTGATAGATGACAATGCTTTAAGATTCATTGGCAGTTACTGAGGGTATTACCTTCATGAGAACAGACTCTGATTATGCAGAAGATGTGGCAGAAAAATCAGTGTTTGTAAAAGTAACTATAGTTCTGTAAGTTTCATATCACTTTCTAGCAGTCATTCTTGCACTTAATCAGACTCCAGTTCCAGAGATGGATGCCTCTCCCATTTCTTTTTTATGCTGAATATAATTCAGGTTATTTTAAAAGTAATTTAAGGGCGCCTGGGTGGCTCAGTCAGTTAAGCGTCTGCCTTTGGCTTAGGTCATTTTCCCAGTGTCCTGGGATCAAGTCCCGAATTGGGTTCCGCAGAGAGTCGGCTTCTCCCTTTGCCTCTCCTTCCCCATCCCTACCCCTTGTGCGCGCATGCGCTCTCTCTCACGCAAAATAAATAAATAAAAATAAATTTTAAAAAATAAAAGTAATTTAGGGGCGCCTGGGTGGCTCAGTCATTAAGCGTCTGCCTTCAGCTCAGGTCATGGTCCCAGGGTCCTGGGATCGAGCCCCACATCAGGCTCCCAGCTCGGCAGGAAGCCTGCTTCTCCCTCTCCCACTCCCCCTGCTTGTGTTCCCTCTCTCACTGTGTCTCTCTCTGTCAAATAAATAAATAAATAAAACTTTAAAAATAAATAAATAAAAGTAATTTAAACTTTCAACATTCAACAGAAATGGGTGTAGTGAGAAGGCTGCTCCCTGGAGCCAGGCTGCCTGAGTTTAGAGTTCTGCCTGCTCTCGGTATGCCTCAGTCTGTTCCCCTTGAAAATGGGCATGATAATGGTACCTACCTCACAGAGTTGCAGTGAGGATTAAATGAGTTAGTATAGTGAAAGATTACACTCAGTGTTGCACATTGTAAGTACTCCATATTAGCTATACAGAAGAAAAATTTAAAATCAAACGTTTATGTTATGTGTTTGCAAAGCCAAGATACTCTACTGGTCTCAGAGTGACTGCACTGATACATGTAATTGTGGCCACCCCTTTTTTAATGAACGCATTCTCTAGACCAGCACTGACCAGATACAGAAAATAGAAATATCACGTGAGCCACGAGTATAAACTACATAATTTTACATTTTCTAATAGCCACATTTATAAAATGTAAAAAGAAACAAGTAAAATTTAATAATGTATTTTACTTAGCACCATATATCCAAAATATTACTTTGGTGTGCAATTTCTAGAAATTATTAATGAGATATTTTATCTTTTTTGTAATCAATTTTCAAAATCCAGTGTATATTTTACACGTGCGGCACACCTCAGTTTGAGCAAGACACATGTCAGATGCTCGAAAGCCACCTGTCGCTAGTGTCTGCCATATCAGACAGGCAGGGCTGAGCCAGAGGATGTGGGCAAAGAGAATAATGATTTCTTCTTGACTAGCCTCAGCATTAGAGTTGCTGACAGACACGGGTCCAGGTGAGAAGCACCACTTGTAGCTGTTCATTGTGCTTCTCCGAGCCCCACTGCACCCTCAGAGGGTGGAGGGTATCATGAAGGGCAGCCCATGTTGGGAGTGTTCACTTAGGAGTGGGCCCAGCCTGCCTGGGCCTGGGAGCCATGCTTCCTCCTCAAGGGCCCAGGCACACTCGTCTTTGCTCTCCAAGTGCTGACAAGAACCTCTTACTCTTATAGAACCTTCTCTGCAGCACTTCCCTTTCTTCAGGTCAGTGGGTGAGGTGTCCAGCCAAATGGGCATAACCGCTCATCCAGCTGACTGCTTCTAAGTCTCTTATGCCATTCCCATGGCCCGATGTTGGGACAGAATCCAACCACATGGCCCTTTTCCAACATAGCCAACAGCCATGTTCTCTCTGTGTATATAGCAGGTGTAACTGTGAGACCTTACCTCGCCACACCTTAGTTATCAAAAGCTGCGGTAAACCTAATGCTGTGTTTTTGAACGTATTCTTCTTGATGCCTTTGCTCAGAAAGAGCCACATGATTATGTATTGCTAGAGCAGGGACAGATTGTGTAATTTTGTTCTTTTCATTTTCTTTTATGCATGCACTTTTTAGGGCATTTAGCAATTCACTGAAAACATACAGATTAGCATTTTACTTCTGAGCCAAGAAATTGGGTTCTGGTCTGTGTGTGTTTAAGAGGACTATATTATGAATCTGAATGGGATACATGGGGTGGGGGGAGTCTTTTTCAGCCTCAGTGGAATTGGGAGAGGAAAAAAAGCCAATACCTGATTTCTGAGCCTTAAAGGAACTCGCTGTGCGCGTTCTGTTGAATTTTGAGGAAGCTGCGCAGGCCTGGGTGTCCTGTACATGAGGGAGTCAGAGAAGTGGGAGGAAATAATATGATTCACGGTGTACAAAGAAGTCAAGTTTAGAAAAGGGGAATAAACAAGAGGCATTACTCAGTCACTACTATTTAAAACTGAGAACCAGAAGACAATTAGCACAGTAGTGTTCGAGGAGAGAAAGTTCCAGATAGTGTAGCATTTATAGTTCCTCCAAAGTCTAGAATTACTGTGATTCATACTCTTTGTCAAGCCCCACACTCAGGGCCCGTCTCTATCAGCCATTTGAAATTTCTTCCCCTGCTTCACTCCAGTGAAGTCTGCTAGACAGTTTTTCTAAGACTTGCCCCCGTGGAATTTGGAAATTAAGTCTAGAAAGCTGAAAGGTGAAAGGGTCCAGGAAAGCTGACGCAAAGCTTAGGCAGGTGCCCCTGGATTCTGCCCATTCCTGTGCTGCCAACCCTTAGCGAAACTCTGGAAACATGGGGGTGCAGATCCTCACAACGGATGGAAGTGGGGGTGCTCCATTGTAAGCAGGAGTGCCTGGGCCCTCCCAACAAGTAGAACAAACAAAATATCCATCACAAAGGTCTAACAATTAGAAGGAACCGGATGCTGGGCCAGCATCTGGAATTGCCAGCACTGGTGCCCCTGCCCCCAGCTCGGGCACCGTGCTGCCAGCGAGGACCCACCCAGTGCAGGCCATGCCCCTGCAAGAGCATCATCCCAGAAAGCACCCCATCCTGCCTCTCTAAGGGCGTTGTTGTATCTCCCTCTAGCACACAGTTAATTCGCTTAGGTAAAAGAAGTCTGTGCTGGTGAATTTAAAAGCGAATTGCATTGTTTTCGTTTTGTTTTTTCCGCAACGTGCCTTTCCTAAATTGAGTCTAAGCTGGTGTATGGGAGGCCAGAAGGGGTCATTCTGACCAGAGCCCCGGTTTCGTTCCCCTCCTCCAGCGAAATCCCAAACGTGGCCTCGGCTCTGAAGGGGTTACCGCGCCAGCTCAGCTCTGTGTCAAGCTGTTATTGAAGGTCTTTAAAGATTTCCACCCACCTTCCTCCCACTCCCCTGGCAAGTGAAAGACGTTTGAATTCCTCTCTCAAGGTAGAAAATTATTAAAGTGAAAGAAAATGACTTGTTCCCTGTTCTAAAAAGGAGAGAGAAGAAAAGTGGGTTCTGCCTCTCCTTTATTATTCCTTACCTGTGAAGGATGTTCTTAGAAACAGGGTGAAGAATTCCAGCTCTCAGAAATCAGGAGAAGGGGAAGTTTATCCCCTCTGTTTTGTGTATGTTTATTCCAGCTTATAAATTCAGAGTCCTAAAATGCAGGACACATTCTAATACAGAGTACCTGCTCACCCTGGAGGGGATACCCGTGATTATGTCCCCACAGGGCAGTTTACTCCAAGACCCCAGATGACTGAAATGTAAAGAAGAATATGTAAAGGGAATAGAAACTCAGTTTATTCTTCCTATCCCTTTGAGCATTAGCACTTCCACTGAAAAGAAATCCATTTGGTGGGGGGGTGGAGGGGGTCAGATCTGAATGAGAAATCGTGTTTGGTAATGATTCTTTCCATGTGACTAAGGAAGTGTAGTGGATAGATTTTCACAAATTTCCATTTAAATCTTTTTGTATTTTAAGAACATCGTTTCTTAATTTCTTTGTTAATTCAGCTTGCTTTTGTACATTCCAAGCCAACATAGGCAGCGTATGTTCGCTTAGCGCCATCAGTGTTCAGGAAATTGAGTTAGGGGCTTAGAGGGGTATGGAAAAGATTTTTTTAAATAATCTCTGTTCTAGGGCTCATGGTCTAGTAAGGAAGGGAAGACCGACATTCCTGAGAAGCTAAAGACCAAGAGATCATAGCATTGAACTAGGTCCTAGTTTAGAATTGTCTCTACTTAACATGACCAAATAGAAAGGAGGGCATCTGGGTGGCTCAGATGGTTAAGCGTCTGCCTTCGGCTCAGGTCATGATCCCAGGGTCCTGGGATCGAGTCCCGCATCGGGCTCTCTGCTCCTTGGGAGCCTGCTTCTCCCTCTGCATCTCTCTCTCTCTGTCTCTCATGAATAAATAAATAAAATCTTTAAAAAAAAAAAAATAGAAAGGAAAATAAGAATCTGACAGTGGCAAAAGCCCGTTCTGGACAAACTTGAAAACAGCGCATTCCTACGCCTAAGATGTATAGATCTTAGAACTAAAGTCTCTGCTAATAACACATCACTTTTTTGGCAACAGCTCTTGTGCCTGGAAGCGACGATATGATATTCAGGGAGAGTTCTCAACATTTACGGCATCGCCTAATTTTATCATTAGTGACTTTTTGCAACATTGACTTAAGATATGGATATAGAACATTTCAGACTTTGGCATCATTTGACAGCCATCATTTAACTGATAAACGTTCATCCTGGTTGGATGATTTCCTGTATTTGAGGTCTATCAGCCTTGGTGAATTTTACTTCCGTCATGAAGTTTTCACGTGTATTTAGCGGATCATGGGCAACCTGCACTAGATTGGCTTGATAATAAGGAAAGGCCCCGAGTGGATTTTAGCACCTGGTCTCTGACACTGCCAGTTTCCCACTTCCTTCTGCAAATTTCCCTTCTTTATTTCTTTCTGTCCCCATTCAATGAATCCTTGATCAAAACTGCAGCCATTCCCATAATCAGGCCTTTGAGATCTTAGGGAGCCCTAAGAATTTCTCCTCAGCCATGGGGTCAGTGCATTATTCCCAAATCAGGCAGCACTTCTGGAATCACCTGGGGAGCTTTTAAAGCAAGATTCCTAAGCCTGCCCTCCGAGATTTTGATTCAAGAATTCTTGGGGGAAGGTTTGAGGAATCTATTTTTACGAGCTCACCAATGGTTTCTGCCGCACCCTTGGGTGGCAGGGATGGTGGAATAGCGTGTGGTTCTCGGGGCGTAGCCAAGCGAGGCTGTGCTCAAGAATGTTCTGTGGACGTGCAGGGACTTTCTAGTTACATGCTGAGTGGTCACCAGTGCGGGTTGTCTGACTTAACAAAGCTTTCTCTGCAGGGACCGGTCACGGTCGTAGTAATAACTTCACTTCCCTGTAGCCCTTCTTATATTTACGATTCAGAATAAATCTTGATTCATTAAAAGTCATCAACAGTATCTTTGCCTAAAAACAGAATGTAGATGATAAATGTGAAGGATCGGTTTGAAAGAGGACTTGAAGCCACAGTCCCTCTGCCAGCCCTGTGTCATTTCAGGCAGCTGCCCCCCTCCTGGCTGGGCTCCAGTCGAGTGAGCAGGAGCTGGGCCTTCTTGAGCCTGCCAGTTCACCCCAGCCGGGCCTGGCGGACACAGAGGGGCGGCTGAGGTGGGGTTTAGGGGGAAGCTCCCAGCTGCAGTCGTAAGGACTCGGGGACTGGTTTGGAATGCCCAGAAGTTAGTCAAGGCTAGTCCCAGGCAAAACTATGGAGTCCAGGACAGAATGGCCAAAAATAGCCCCAAACAGTCCTGTTCTTGCACCGTGCATTTAAGCCTGGGAAGCTGTGAGTGACTAAAGAAGCTTAAAATGGTGGTGGAAATTCTGGCCCCAGCAAGGGTCTCTAGGTTCAGAGACTCTGAGTGGTACATTCCCACCATGTTGGCATTGCTTCCAGATGGTTGGCTGACCCGTGTTCAGCGTTTTCTCACAGCTCATAGCTCACCTGGGGGACTCCACGGACGGGGCGTGCAAGGTGACAACACCTGTGAAGCGTATTGGTGGGAAGACTGTATAGACAGATTCCCCACAGATCAGAAAACACAATTACGCTCTTCTGGATTACAAATATAAACAAAGATATCCTTTTTTAAGTGCATTTTTCACTAAAGTATTCTGTGTATCTCCTTCATCCCACTTACATTTTATCTCCACTTTTATCTTGGCATTTACTATCATAATTTGGAAACAAGCTTACACCGACACAGAGTTTCACATGCTATTTATACAAATAATACTCAACTGGCTTTGAGCTGAGAAATGAAAAGTGTAGACCAGGGAGCTGTAAAAGGCCCCGTTATCAAATGCCAGTGTAACAAGAAGTAGCCTGTGACCCGGTGACTCTGCTGTGTTTCAGACTGAAAGTCTCAAAGTAAACATTTTGTTTGAAGTACATCACGAATCTGATTACTTGCAATATGTAGCAGCAGTTGAAGAAGGAAAGGTTCATTTGCTATATATAAAAAATCAAAACAGTATGTTATACACCTAAAACTAATATAATATGTCAATTCTATGGCAAATAAAGAAGAAGGAAAGGTATTGAAAATAAGAAGAAAATTCTAGAAAACCAAGTTCAAGGCTTCAGTTTTCTAGGGCTCTCCAGTGGCCCAGGAATGGTGCTTTTATTTTAAAGTAATGAGAGACCAGATGTATTCCAAGTAAAAAATTAAAGTGGAAGAATGGTTTTTAATAGTTTGACTATAAGTCACCCTGGGTCTTGGGTGGGTGGGTGGGTGGGTGGGGGTGCGATTTGGCGCCCAGGGACCTCACAGCACCATTGCTGGGACAGGAGAATTCTCCAGAGCGTTCGTTAGTGTATCACGACTCCCCAGCTTCCAACACTCTGACATCACTGCGTCCCTTGGGGGGGTGTTGTTTATGATAGTGTGGCATTCACACTCAAGAGAGACCTCATTGTTCATGCAGATGCACCAAGAGGTTGTAACATTTATTTTAACTCGGTAATTCTTAACATTAGGGTGGCTCTCAGGGGACATGCTGGGGGTGGAAACGAGTCTATTAACATGTTTGATTTTTGTGTCTGAAACCCCTTTGGCATTTAACATAACGTAACATTCTGTGCTTTGCAGCCTGTTGATTTTTCTATCAAAACTATTTCAATACTTAGCAATAAATAAATAAAACTACGACTCAGAATGTACAGAGCAAGATATCCTGATTTGGGGAGGAGGGTCATCTCTCACGGAGCTGTCCCTTTGGTGGCTGTGAAGGAGAGCATTGTGTTGGGAAGTTTGCATGGACCCATTAGCCACCACCAGCATCCTAAGGAAGGTTTCCAAGAAGGTGATGCTGACACTGTAAAGAGATCTCCTGGCCCCGGTTATTTTTAAATTCCCTGTCCCTTTGTATCTGCGTCGCCAGCCACAGTAGCCGGAACAGCAAGGTGTTTTTCTGTAGCCACAGCTCCCTTGTTGCGCGATAGGGACACCCAGGCTTGAGAGGTGATCAGAGAAGCCATCAGGGACTGTTACTTGCCTTCTAAACAGAAGGTTGAGTACCAAGAGATCATGCTTGTTTGTTTGAAATAAATGAGGTGGCTTCTCTCCTGGGTGTTTTTCTTGGTAAAACATTTCAAAAGTTTTAAAAATGAAAAAAAAAAA
The DNA here is from genome assembly GCF_004348235.1 of Phoca vitulina. NCBI lineage: Eukaryota > Metazoa > Chordata > Mammalia > Carnivora > Phocidae > Phoca > Phoca vitulina. Next base: position 430,099 of record NW_022589829.1, on the reverse strand, counting down.
ACCTATAACCAACTTCACACTATCTAAATAAGATACTGTGTCCATCTGGTAGCCGCGCACACACACACAAATCAACCTGCTGTGCATGTGACACATTTGGGTAAAACATTGTTACCGGGGAAAAGTTTAGTCACCTGGACTGCTGAGCCCCACCAGCAACACGTATGTGTAGAGCTTTCTGCTCCATTGGGTTTAGTGGCGAGGACCCAGAGGAGGATGAGACAAAGGACTCTGGGCTCGAGTAGCTCTCCCGTGTCCATCTCTGCACGGCCTCCACGGTGGCCCCACCAGGCTTACCGTCGGGGCTCCCCACTATCAATTTCTCCCACCTCCCAAGTTCAGCCAATCTGTTCAGAGCCTCCTGACTATGACCACCTTCGTTGTTCACATCCTGCTGATTCTTTGGAGTTTAAGCCTACTTCTTTGGAGACCTTTCCAATCTGATCTCTCCCTTTCCCGATTCCTGCAGCTTTCACTTGCTGTGGCTTCCCTAGCTGGCACCATTACTTAGTCATTATATTATATTCAGTAATTTACTGCCCTTTATTATTTTCTAATTATTTGGTACACCTGAGTATGGTCTCCCTACTAAAGAGTTTACTTCTTGAGACCAGGTGTGGTGGCTTATACTTGTGGTCCATCTCCCCAGCACCTCACCTTGTGCTAGGCACATAATCTGCGAAATTTCAAACTCTTCCCCAATCACCATGGTCTCCCCAACCCCTAACACAGTACCTAGTACACAGCTGGAACTCAGTAAGTATTTATTGAATGACTGGTTGATTGTTGGCACTTAGGGAATACTTGGGCAGTGAAGACAAGTTTTGAGGGAGAAGGTAATTCTTGTTTCAAAATGTCTTTGACAAACTGCCATCTCAGTGACATGATGATGAAAATTCTGTGTGAGACTCTTCATATTCCATTTGTGGGAAAGATGACACTACAAAATTCCTTAATAAAATGAGGTATATTTATGTAGTATGGACTTGTTATAGTATTGAAATATGTCATTTCCCGAAAAATATTCATGTGTGTTTGAAAAATAATCTTTAAACTACCTTTAAACAATATACGTAACTTCACACCACACAAAAGTTAACTCAAAATGGATCAGTGACCTAAACGTAAGAGCTAAAACTATAAAGAGACTTAGAAGAAAATATAGGGTAAATCTGCATGACCTTGGATTTGGCAATGATTTCTTAGCTATGACACCAAACACCGAAGCAACAAAGTAAATAAATACATAAATTTATTTGTAATTGTAATTACATAAATTTGACTTCATCAAAACTTAAAATTTTTGTGCATCCAAGGACATTATCAACAAAGTGAAAAAATAACCCACAGAATGGGAGAGATATTTGCAAATCGATATATCTGATAAAAGATGTAGGTAAACAGAACATATAAAGAACTCTTACAACTCAGTAACAAAAAAGATGAGGAAAAGACTTGAATAGACATTTCTTCAGAGAAAATACACAAATGACCAATAAGCATATGACGAGATGTTCAGCATCGTTGGCTGTTAGAGAAATGTACATCAAAACCACAATGAGATACCACTTCACACCTACTAGGAGTGCCATCATAAAAAACAACAACAACAACAACACTGAGGGGCTCCTGGGTGACTCAGTCAGTTAAGCGTCCAACTCTTAATTTGGTCTCAGGTCATGACCTTGGGGTCGTGAGATGGAGCCCCGTGTTGGGCTCTGTGCTGGGCGTGGAGCCTGCTTGAGATGCTCTCCCTCTCCCTGCCCCCGCCCCGGCAAATAAAATAAAGTAATGAAAAACAACACTGACAAAAACAAGTGTTGGTGAGGATGTGGACAAATGGGAACACTCCTGTGCTGCTGGTGGGAGGGGAAGATGCAGTGGAAAACAGTTTGGCAGTTTCTCGAAAGGTTAAACAGAGCTCCCATATGACCCGGTGGTTCCAAATAATCGAGAGCAGGGACTCGAACAGACATCCGTAAACTAATGTTGATAGCAGCGCTCTTCACAACAGCCAAAAGGTGGGACCAACTGAATGTCCTTCAACAGATGCAGAGATAAACAGAACGTGGTCTTTACATACGATGGAATATTACTCAGCCACAAAGGAATGAAACGCTGATTCATGCTACAGCAAGGAGGAGCCTGGGGAACATTGTGCTGAGTGAAAAAAGCCAGACACAAAAGCCACACGTTGTATGATTTCGTTTACGTGAAATCTCCAGAATAGGCAAATCCGTAGAGACAGAAAGCAGATCAGTGGTTGCCTGATACTAGCGGGGAGAAAGAATGGAGATTGCTTGATGGGCACGGATTTTCTTTTGAACTGATGAAAGTTCTAGAACCTATTTAAACAGAGATGGTGGGTATACAACATTGTGAATCTACGAATACCACTGAATTACACACTTTAAAATGGTCAATTTTATATGATGCAAATTTCAATTCAATTTAAAAAAAATCTCAAGTTGTACATAAACAGGCACCTAACGATGTTTGTGTCCATCATCAGGAAAAATTCGCTTTCTTAAAATGCTGTTTAGTGGAAGTAGATTAAAATAACTTAAAATATTGCAGTTTTTCCAAGTACCATTTATGCTAAACTACAGATTTAAGGATAGTGACACAGGGCAGATGCAACAACAGGCTTTATACTTAATATAAATCCCATTATGGGAAAGGTTCAGCTGAGACCTTTTTCAGACAGGTATTTCCTTGAAACTTGAGTGTCGTGGTGTTTGTGGTCCTGTCTGCACATCTGGGCCATCTGGCTGTGTCAAGGGCTGGCGACAGCAGGACACCAGGCCTCGGGCCTCCTACAGACTCTGGTCGCTTGGCCGAGAAGACCAGCCCTGTGCTGAAGGTCTGGATTTCACCCGGGTTCTTTGGATCTCCTCAGACTCCAGTAAGGAGAACAGACTTCTCTAAGGAGAAAGGGTACCCCCGTAGGGGTAAAACAGTCCCCATTTCATCAGCTCCAGGTGACTGGGGACTGTAGCATTTCGTTCATGCAGGAATGGAGGGGCCAGCAATGAGGTTTATCAAAGCTGTGGTCTGCTGCAAGACTGCAGAACATTCCACCACCAGGAGATTGTTACTGCAGTAGAGGAAAATGATCGTTCCATTCTGTCCCATTACTCCTGTGCAGACGTGCCGTATATTCAGGGATGAACATAATTAAGCAGAAAGCCAGTGTTAGGTAACCAACACCAACAATGTGCTGACTAATGTGGTGAGGGTACATTTTGTAGGATTTTTTTTTTTATTTTTAATACAGGAAAATACCATGAAGGAAAATAAAATCCTTCTGTAGCCCCATTCCCCAGAGATAAACATTATAAACCTTTGGTGACGTCCTTCCAGTATCTTATGGACAAGCATACCTGTTTTTTATTAAATTGGGATCTTAGCTTGCTACCGATTTAAAACCTACTTTTTAAACTTATTAGAAATATTTTTCATTTAATAAATATGACTTTACAACCTGATTTTTAATGACTACAGAGTATTCATCATATGAGTATCCCATTACTCATTTAACAAACTTCCTATTGCAGACGTGTAATTTTTTGCTGTTATACAATATTTGTAATTTATTATATATGTAAAATACTGCATGTAACTTTTTACAACTCTTGATTTTCTTTAATTTAGGATAAATTCCTAATAGAACTGCTTAAAGATACAACATCTTTAATGCTTTTGATTTATATTGTTAATATTTACTGCTTTAGGGGACTAATTTAATTTTAACTTCCTTGCAGTCAGGAAAAGAAAATGTTTAGGGGCACCGGGCTCAGTCAGTTAAGCGGCTGTCTTCGGCTCAGGTCATGATCCCAGGGTCCTGGGATCGAGCCCCACCTTGGGCTTCCTGCTCAGCAGGGAGTCTGCTTCTCCCTTTCTCCCTCTTCCACTCCCCCTGCTTATGCACGCTCTCTCTCTCTCTCTCAAAATAAATAAAAATAAAATCTTTTTTAAAATATGTTTTGTTTATGGTATACAAAGTTCTATCCCTTGAATTACTTGATTATTTAGTATTCCTTTTTGATAACTCTTTGGGGACAGTGTTATCAAAGAAATAAGCTTCCGGTTGAGTTTAGAAATAAATCGGTCAGAATCTGCTATGTATGTTTTACAAACAAACCCACCCACACAGAAAAAAGCAAAACAGAAAGGTTCCAGTGGTTTTGGACCAGCCATGAACTAATGTCATTACGTGGAGTTGGAGAGAGAACAGTTAGCGAACTAATCACCCAGTGCTGGTGTAAACGTTATAACCTCCATGAGTAAATTAGATTTTCTACAAGAAACATACTCTAGCAAATACTTTCCCATAACAGATATATAATGAGCAGGTACAGTTTTTGGCGGCAGACATGTACAACACGCTTGTGATACTCCTGCCCTTGGGTTATTGTTACGTACCCCGAGAGATGCTGTGGAACCCGTGGGGTTGATGACAGGAGGCTTCCCATTCCACAGCTATAGGGAAGTTCAGCTTCAGGATGGCAAAACACAGAATCGGATGGATTGGACCTTCCCCTGTGTAGCTAACTCTCTTCATTCTTTGTGCCTTTAAAGTAGGTAGTGTTTAAGTCTTTCCCAGTCTTCTGTCATCTTTACAATAAAAGGCCAACACTGATTCAGTTTCTCAAGGATGTATGAACTGTGTTTGTATTTACAACATGCATACATACAATGATTTGCTGACATTTGTCACATTCAGAATTATGTCTTTTGAATATAACGGTGATATATTTATTGTCAAACGTCTTCATGGAATTAATTAACAGTGTTTATATCATAAAATGGGACGTTTAGCATCAAATGTGGATGCCAAATCATTAGCTCAAAGCACTTCAGTAGCTTAACATATTTTAAATGAATAACAACATCTTTAGAAATTACACGTCAAACTAATGAGCCCTCAGCTCCCAAGCCTGTTTCCCCAGGCACGAGGCAACCGTTAGCTCTGAGACTGCTTGTGGGAGAGCTCTCTCTCTGGCCCAGGAGCGCTCTGAGCGCTTTGCTGTGAGTACCCTTGTCTTCTTAGGACAGGTGTTACAGCATCATTTTTAAATGTCTTGTAACATCTTTTAATTGCCCTGTCTTAAACATAAATGTTCTATCTTTTCTACAGTGAGGATGTTTCACTGCTTTTATACAATAACCCAGTGATATAATCGGGTCACCATCCAGCCCATGCCAGCCACAGCCTTCTGTTTGTTAAAGACTGACCCACCCTTAGTTAGTACTACTTTTGCTTATGGCTTTTTTTTTTAAGCACTAGCTTTAACGTTTTAGTAGCAACGTCTGAAAATGACACGACTTACAAAACGTCCCACTGTCTTCTGGCTGCCAGGCGTGTGTGAACCCCTGTCTCTCTGTGCCCCTGAGTCTTTCTCTTGGCCTCTCATCCTCTCTCCCATCTTCCCTTCCTCTTCATTTCATGCTTTCTGTCCCCAATATGTGTCTGTTTCCTCTGTCTCCTTCCTTTCCTTTTTGCCCATCTCTCTCTACTCTTCGTAGGCCATGAAACCAAAGTGCATTATTACCGCATTATTATTATTGTTTGTTTTATTTTGTAAGTTGAATCTAATATCCCATTACTGCATTATTATTATTGTTTGTTTTATTTTGTAAGTTGAATCTAATATCCCACGTTCAGATTTTCCCCCTGTGGACCAACAGCCTTAAAAATGACAACTATAGGGCCGCCTGGGTGGCTCCGTCTGTTAAGTGTCTGACTTTTTGATTTTGGCTTGGGTCATGATCTCAGGGTCATGAGATCGAGCCCCACATCAGGCTCTGTGTTAGCTGGGAGTCTGCTTGGGATTCTCTCTCCCTCTCCCTCTGCCCCTCCCCCCCCACTCGCCCGTTCGTGCTCTCTAAATAAATTAATTAAATCTTTTTAAAAAATGACAACAACTATGTATTTGTATATACCCTTATCTCCATATATTTATTTCAAACACAAAACATACAAAATAGTTGATAGGTAGATGGGTGGGTGGATGGGTAGATGGATGGATAGATGAATAAATGGTGGATGGAAGGATGGATGGATAAAATGACAAACAGCAAGTGTCCTATGAACCCTGGTAGTGAGGCCCAGTATTTAAGAATTATGTGAGGCTTCTGTGACCAGCTGTATGGAAGTATAAATGGAGGGAATACCTGTGCACATTGGTTGTTTGTTATCTGTGAACATTGCTGGTCATAATTAGGCATTTTACAAGTATGGAATAAAGGGTTCTTGCTGGACATTCTGGGGGAGGTGTGTAAGTGGCAGGGGGCAATTTACTGCCATGTAGAAATAGCGTTTGATAAGACAAGAGGTATAAATCCTGGCAGAAGCTAATGGAAGGAGAAAGGCAACTGCCTTGGTAGAATGTCCCTCAAGCCACAGGCCTGGGTAGAACTTGACCTTGCCGAATTACACCGCCGGCCACGGGCCAGGAAAGGGCTGGGCAGCCTTGGACTTGCTGGGTGTGTTGCGGTGAGGCGGGGCTCCCGTGTGGAAGGCTCAGCTCTGTCAGTCAGAGAAAAGAAAGCTCTTTCGCATGTGGTGGTCACTACACTATCAATTACATGAGTTCTCTGGAACTCTCTGAGTTTGATAATGTTCTTGGGTTCCAGAAGAATTACTTTTTAAATTATTCGTGGGGGAGAACCAGGACAAACATGCCTTTAAACATCAAATTACAGTGGTCCCTGAGTGGCTCAGTTGGTTAAGCATCTGCCTTCAGCTCAGAGCATGATCCCGGGGTCCTCGGATCGAGCCCCCCATCAGGCTCTCTGCTCAGCGGGGAGCCTGCTTCTCCCTCTCCCTCTGCTGCTCCCCCTGCTCGTGCTCTCTCTCTCTCAAATAAATAAATAAAATTTAAAATAACTTTTAGACACAAACTGGATTCCCATCAATTCAAAGTTACTAACAAATCATGTATATGAATTTTCAGCTTTCTTAATTAGCATAAACTTTTGGTATGGAGGTGAACATTGACAATAAAGCAAGTAGAAGACAGAATGAGAGAAGAGGACTTCCCAGAACAGTTTATTCATCCGCTTGCTCATGAGCCAAATATTTATTGAGCTCTTACTCAAGACTGTCTTAAGTGCTTGATAGACATCAGAGAACAACCATGAAGATCCTTGCCCTCATGGGTCTAGCAGGGAATGCAGGGCATAAGTAGGACATAATAAATAAGTTTATGAAAGAGTATCTTAGGGTGTGCTAAGCACTGCAGAAACAAGAACCACTGGGGCAGGCTCAGGGGCATGGGAGCAGAGGAGCGAGGACAGTGTGGTTTTAGAGAGGATGGTCGGCGAGGGTTGCATTGAGAAGCAGGTTAAGGACAGACCAGGGAAGGACAATCCAGGTAGTCAGAGTAGCAGTATTGCTAAGGCCCTGCCCCGGGGTGGGAGACCCCTGCAGTGCAGGGAAGAGCAGGGGGCCAGTGTGGCTGGACAGGGAGCAGGAGGAGACTGATGATGGCGTGATACCAGAGAGACACATGGAGAAAGGGGCACCAAAGAAACAGGGTCTTAGAGTTATTGCGGGGACTCGGAGTGAGTAGGGCCCCATAGGAGTGACCTGAGATGACCTTCACTGTAAAAGCGTCATCCTGACTCCAGTTTCAGAAGACACTGTAGGGTGGAAGCAGGGAGACCCGACGGGGGACTCTGGCTATAATCTAAGTGAGAGGTATTGGTGGTTAGAACCATGCAGGTGGTGAGATATTCAGCCCCAGAGACAGTTTGAAAGTAGAGCTAATGGGGCGCCTGGGTGGCTCAGTCGTTAAGCGTCTGCCTTCAGCTCAGGTCATGATCCCAGGGTCCTGGGATCGAGCCCCGCATCGGGCTCCCTGCTCTGCAGGAAGCCTGCCTCTCCCTCTCCCACTCCCCCTGCTGTGTTCCTGCTCTCGCTATCTCTCTCTCTGTCAAATAAATAAATAAAATCTTTAAAAAAAAGAAAGTAGAGCTAATGGATTACATGTGGTCGGGGAGGGTAAGAGAAGCATCCAGATGACTTCACGCTTGCTCTGAGCAACTGGAAAGACAAAGTTGCCATCCGCTCACATATGAAGGCTGTAGTGAGGGCAGGTTTGGGGGGATCAGGAGTTTAACTCTGACCACGTTGAGTTTAAGACGTCCACTAGACAGCCAAGGAGAGACATTGGAACTGCTCTTCTACACCATCTTTAAGTACCAGGTGCTTCCAAGGACAGTGCTCCGTGGGTGGGGAATAAGGAGACAGTCTCAGGTACGTGATCCCAGGCTGGTCCTTAGAACAATGATCAGTGCGATGCTTAACCATCATATACAGTGTTTATTTTTTCAAAGCTTTTTCAAATATGAACTTTGTTACCTATTTCCCTGAAAGTTGAGGGACGTTTTTCTTGTGGTCAGAAGAAAGGCAGATTTAGGATAAAAATGCTATGAAAAAATATTTCTTCTTCCTGTAATCTGACAGATGCCTTAATTTATTCCCTCTTGATATTCCATTTGCCGAGAAAATATCATTTTGTTGATATTTAGAGTCAAGTTAGGAAAAAACTGATAAAATAAACATCATCCTTCGTTTGGACTTCCCCCTGAAATCCCATTGCTGCTTACTCATTTCATTTGGCTCTAAAAGATCCACCGAGAGATTAAGAACTAGAACCGTTCTGTTTGTGGGGTTCTTTGGAAATTGTTTTCAGTTCTTATTGGAATAACTCAACTAATTCAAAGGAAGCCGTCTGTCTACCACCTTGTTACACGTGGTTTTTTATTTTTACCTTGGTAATCCGGTTGAATTCCACCTTTGCTAGCGGCCCTGCCCCCCAAGTACATCTTGGTTTTCATTCTCCTGGCTCTCCTCTTCCTCCAGCCCTCTAATCCTCCAAATCTAGGGAATTTCTGAGGTCCCATCCTTGTCATCCTTCCCTGCTTTCTCGCTCCCTCTCTCCCTCGGCAAGTTCATTCCAGTCTTGCTCTGTACAGTGGCTTATCACTGTGATCCACATTCCTGTCATCCCTGGATTCACGTTCGTAAAGGAGAGCTCTGGGGTTCTCTTGATCCAAACCCCCAGTGACCTCCCATCCATTCATAGATTCCAAAAATAGCCATTGAATGTGTATCTGGCAGGCACGATTCTAGGTGCTATGGATACAGCAGTAGACAAAAGAGCTTACATTCATGGAGCTGACATTCTAGTGGGGGAGACAAGATCACAGCCACTAAATAGGTAAGCTCACAGTGTATTGATGGCTGGGGGGAGGAGAAAGGAGAACAAAGCAGGCCAGAGACTGCAGGGTGGCCGTTAGAGCTGCTGTTTTATATAGGGTTGTTAGGACAATGTGGGCATTTGAGCAGAGGCCTAAAGAGGGTCCAGCCAGCGAGAAGAGCATGCACAGTTCCCCGGGGGGCAGCAGAGTACTGGGCCTCTCCCAGGAACAGCCAGGCCTGTGTCCAGAAAAGAGTGAGCCAGGCAAGAGGTCAGAAAGGGAATGGGGGAGGGGGGGGGGGGGGGGGGGTCAGCTAATGTGGGGACTTTGGATTTTACTCTGAGATGGGAAGCACTGAATGGGTTTGGTTTGGTTTTCTTAATACACTCTTTCTTAATTGTGGTAAAATATACAAAACATAAAATTTACCGCCTTAACCATTTTTAAGTGTACGTTTCTGTTGCATTAAGTACATCCACATTGTTGTACGACCATCACCGCCATCCATACCAGAACTTTCTCACCTTCCCAAACTGAAACTCTGTCCCCATTAAACACTAACTCCTCATTCCCCTCACCCCACCCACTGGCAACCATTATTCTACTTTCTTCTCTATGAATCTGACTACTCCGGGTGCTTCATGTAAGTGGAATCACACAGTACTCGTCCTTTTGTGTCTGGCTTGTTTCACTGAGCATTGTAGCCTCAGAGTTCATCCATGTTGTAGCATACTCCAGAATCTCCTTCCTTTTTAAGACTGAATAATTCCATTGTTATGTCTCTACCACATTTTGTTCATCCGTTCATCCATCTGCGGACACTGGGTTCTTAGCATGGGATTGTTTTGAACCCAATTGTACTGTGATCTGACTTATGTTCTCAAATAATCCATGGCTCCAGAGTTGACTAGCCTGTGGCAGGAAAGGGTGGACACAGGCCAGGAGGGATTCTGTGGCAATACCTCCCGGTCCCGGATGACACCTTCCACCAGGAATGCAGCGGTGCAGGTCTGAGGTGTGATCAGAATCTGGGTGTGTGCTGGAAGTACAACCAGGGGGATGTCCTTAAGGATCCGTGTCAGGTGTGGGAGGGAGGGGCCAAGGATGACCCCAGGGGTTTTGGACTGAGCAAGTGAATCATGGCATTGCCATCAACTGGGAAAGACTTCAAGCAGAACGCATTTTAGGGAGAAATTCAGGCCTCCCGTTCTGGACTTCCCTGAGTTGCAGTTGCCTGTTAGAATTCAGGTGTTGATGTCAGGCAGGCAGTGCTGCAGAAACCAGAGCTGAGATGTCAGTATGAGAGTCACCAGAACATTCAAGGGATGGAAGCCGCAAGGTGGAAGAAATGGCCAAGTACGTGAGCTTAGACAGAGGAGACCCAGGAGGACCTGAGTGTTAGGAGGCTGCGGAGGGAGAAGGACCGAGCGAAGAGCACCGAGCAAGAGTGCCCATGGGATAGAAGGAAAGTCAGGAAGCCTGGAGAACGGAGGCAGTGCTCAGCTGTGGTAGAGGCTGCTTCGGACAGGCCAGGGAGGACCAGACAGAACAGACCACTGAATGCAACAACCGGCAGGTCAGGGGCCTAATCATCACCCACACAAGAAACCCCCCTTTCTTGCCCACCAGGCCCTTTGTTTTTCTTTTTTTTTTAACTTTGTTCTTCTTGGCCCTCACAAGTCTTACCCATCCCAGGCCCTCAGTAACATCTGCTGAGTCAATGAATGAACGATACCTGTTGTTTTGCGTGAGTCCATGGGTGGAGGGTATGGAAGGAATAATCACCCCCTCCGCCCCAGACACCTCTCCTTCCAGACACTCACTTGGTCCCTGTCAGCTCCACAGGAAAAGACCCGGCTCTGCCTCCTCCCTGTGCCTCCCGTTTCCACACAACCCGGCCCCACGGGAGCTCAGGAGGGGCCTGCCGGCCGCAGGAGCAGAAGAGCAGGTGGGTGGGTTCCGGTCCCGCAGAAAGAGCTGGGCCCTCAGCTCATCCTTGAGCCTTCCTTCTTGTTTTGCAATTGTCAGGAATTCAAGAATGCCAGGTCTGTCTGTGTTCAGATTTAAACCTGAACTACGTTCAACAGCTGGACGAGACTGACCGTTTTGTAGTATCTGCCGCACCGTCTGCCTCGGTGAGGACACATAACTGAGGGTTTCTTCAGGTTATGAAACGCTGAGATGAAGAAAACAAACGTGTAGAATCAGAAATCCAACTAGTAACTCTTATGAACAGTTCCAGCTATTTCCCTTGGGAGAGAAAGGAGGCCCATTCCTAGGTAGGTGCCCAAGAGAATTCAAAACATGCATCCACACAAAAACTCGTACACGGAGGTTCGTGGCAGCATTATTCACCGGAGCCAAAGAGCTCAAACAACCCAAATATCCATCGGATGGTGAACGGACACACAAAATGTGATCCATCACACAATGGAATATTATTTGGCAATAAAAAGGAATGAAGCACTGATCTGTGCTATAACATGAATGAACCTGAAAACATGATGCTGAGTGAAAGAAGCCAGACACAAAAGGTCACGTCTTACACAATTCCACGTATATGAAATGTCCAGAATAGGCAAATCCAAGGAGACGGAAAGTAGATTGGTGGTTGCCAGAGGCTGAGGGGGGGAAGTGGGGGGTGACTGCTGACAGTATGGGGCTTCTTTGGAGGGGTCATGTTCCAGAAGCAATTGTGGACATGGTTGCACAACTTTTTGAATTGTGAACCATTGAATTATACAACTTTAAATGGTTGAATTGTATGGTATATGAACTATATCTCAATAAAACTGTTGCATACAAAATAAAAAGGAAGAGGGCAAATATACAACTTGAAATCAGAGAGTCCCCGAACTGGAAGAAATCTGCAAGACTCTCTTGCACAAGCGCGCAAGGATAGAATTGTGAGGTGTTTGGCGTTTGGGACAGTTTTCTTTCCCTTTTCTGTCAGTTGTCTGTTGTCCGAGTTGCCGCTGCTTCAGCATTGCCGAGGGGCTCAGCAAGCGGTTGCCTCTGAAATGCTTTTCTTTTATATCTACATAGAGATTTCAGTCACCCAGTGCCTCTGATGCAGTGCGAGGTGTCGAATTTTCTGGAAGCTGTTTGTTACCTCCCAGAGAAGGCTCTCACCGGTTTGGTGCCGCAGAGCTGCAGGGCCCCACGTTTCACGGAACAAAATTCCGTGTGATTCTGTTCTTTCCCACTGAGGGCACCGGCAGCTAATTTTAGGGTGTGGGTACACAGGTAGCTGCCCCACATCGTGGCTCCTGGCTGCACCTCTTGCAGAGCAGAGCTGTTGGTCCCGTGAGGTCACCAGCCCCCCTCTCCCTGAGCAGAGGCTCAGTTCACGGCACCCGGCCGTTAAGGCAGATTTTCCAAGTCGTAGCACACGTTCTTCGGGAAGTATTCTGCGCCCTTTTCTTCCCTTCCTTCTAGTAACCTGCCACAGTTTTACTCAGCCAGCTTCAGTCCCTCCCCGGCTGTTTGTTACCTCCCAGAGAAGGCTCTGGGAGGTAAGTGCATAAATCTGGACAAGCCACATTCGCGGGGGGCCTTTCCTGCAGGGTCTGAAAGCCTAGGGCAAATCCAGGAATCAGAAGCACTCGGTTGGAAGTTAAGCACTGCCCACGTTGTTGGTTCTTTGCACAACCACACCGTAACCTGCCTTGTGCTGGTGATCGGCGGTCATCCCTCTCCTGCCGTTCTTCCCCACACCCAGCACCCAGTGTTCTGTAGATGTTTCTAGAACTCAGTTCTCGAGCCTACACTTGACTTCTGTGTCCTCGCCATGTGTTTCTCTCTTGGCTGTTGGAATCTGGCAGGTCTTGCCACATTTTTACCAAAACTACAGCACTGCGTTCTGGGTGCCATCCTGTGTCCAAAGCCAAAGGACTCTCCCTGACCCTCACCGCTCGTCAGCACTTCACACTGTTGGTCATCACACTCTTGACTTCTTGACTGTCCTGAGTCAGAATTTGCCCCCCTCACGTCACCCCATTCCACTCTGGTCTTGTCAGTGCAGCCATCCTTTCTTCGTGTCCTTTCCTGCCCTCCCCCCCACATGTACGTGCACCTCCTCAGCCACCTGCCTCCACCTGTTTGCCAGATACTGATCTGGCCCGGCCAACCTCTGCCCAGGAGAACCAGTATATCCCTGTGGAGCAGAGGAGGAAACTGAGTCTCAGTCAGGATTTGAACCCAGGCACTCAAATACAAAAATCCATGCTCAAACCATAAATATCTTCTGATCTCTCCTTAGACAGATGTTTTACACTAAAATTTAGTATGTTTTACGCTAGAATTTTCCCAAAGAAATGTGTATCTAATTCTATAATTGTTACCAGTAGGAATATAGCAAATGCACTTTTAAAGACATTTCCTTTAAATCTAACTTTCTTCCCAAAAAGGAGGGTTCCTCACTTCATTTTGCCTCTCAGCACAAAGGATTCGGAGTGACTAAGAAGACCAAGAATAATACCTTAAAGTGTTATGTAATTCATGCCTGATGTTCCAAGGAGAACTTTTGTCAGAAAACTTGATAGAGAATTGTCTGGAAGCAAGGACTGAAGTCGTGATTCTTTGAGTCTCTTACCCCTAATGAAAATACCTAATTATTTTATTTCTGTTCCCACACAAATAAGTTTCTCTGGTGAGTCTCTTAGGCATTCTCCAAGTGCACAGTTTTCTCAGAGAATGAAGATTTTACAGAGAGATTCTTAGGCATAAGAGTGGGAGTATTGTGAAGGAGAAATCAAAAGCTAAAAAATTAAGTTTGTGGAAGAAAACTACTTGAGGAAAATTATGTTCTCATCACTATAAGATCGATTTATTTAATTCTCTGTTATGGTTCATGGATCTGAGTAACTAAAACTTTATACATACCACGGTTGGAAATAAAAGATAGAATCGCTAGACAAATCTTAGTATAGCTTTTTTTGAAGAAAAAAAAAGTGTTTAAAAGCAACAAAAGCCATGAAAGTTGGCCGCCATGGGCAGTGTAGTAAACTACAAAGTATTATTGAGAGGATTTAAATAAGATATAAAGAAATGAATACATCATGTTCATGGATTAGAACGCTCATTATTGTTAAGGTGGCACTTCTCCCTTCAGTGAGCTATAAATTCAGTGCAATCTCAGATCAACAGGCTTTCTCATAGAAATCGACAAGCTAATTCTATTTTTTTTTTAAGATTTTATTTATTTATTTGACAGAGAGAGAGAGAGCACAAGTAGGCAGAGCGGCAGGCAGAGGGAGAGGGAGAAGCAGGCTCTCCACTGAGCAGGGAAAGCCCCGATGTGGGGCTCGATCCCAGGACCCCGGGATCATGACCCGAGCTGAAGGCAGACGCTCAACCGACTGAGCCACCCAGGCGCCCCAATTCTAAAACGTATGTGGAAATTCAAAAGACCTAGAACAGCCAAATGACATTGAAAAAGAGGAGCAAAGTTGGAAGACTTAACACTACTAATTTTAAGACTTACTACGAGGCCACAGAAATCAAGACAGTGTGTTGTTGGCAGAAGAATAGACATATAGGTCAATGAAACAGAACTCAGTGTCCAGGAATAGACCTACATGTATATGGTCTATTTCAACAAAGGTACCAAGGTAATTCAGTGGGGAATGGTAGTCTGCAATAAATACACTGGGGAAGCTGGTTACCCGTATGGAAAAAAAGTGAAACTTGACCCATTCCTCACACCATACTCAAAAATGAACTCAGATAAATCATTATAGACCTAAATGTAAGAACTATAAATGTAAAACTTTCAGAAGAAAACTTGGGGGAAATATTTTTTTTTTTTTTACTTTGGGTTAGGCAAAGATTTCTTAGAACACAAAAAAAGCGTAATGCTAAATGGATAAATTTGATTAATTGGACATCGGCAAAATTTAAAACTTTGCTCATCAAAAGATGCTCAAGAAAATTAAAATGCAAGCTGCAGTTTGGGAGGAAATATTTGCAAAACCTGTAGCTGACAAAGGACTTAAACCCAGACAATTTTTTCAAATGTCTTATTCTTGTAAGAGAAATAAAACTCAATAGTAAGAAGACATATAACCCAATTTTTTTTAAAGGGGCAAAATATTTGGGCAGACACTTAAGAAGATATGCAAGTAGCCAATGATCACATAAAAAGATGTTCAAACTCATTGTCATTAGGGAAATGCAAACTGAAACCATAATTAGATGCCACTACATACCCACCAGAGTAATTCAAATTAAAAAGACTGGACAAAACCAGCTATTGAGGATGTGGTGTAACTAGAACTCTTAGACACGGATCGCTTGACAATGTATGAGGGAATAGCCACTTTGAAAAACAGTGTAGCAGTTTTTTGTTTTTAGATTGTATTTATTTACTTGACAGAGAGAGACACAGTGAGAAAGGGAACACAAGCAGGGGGAGTAGCAGAGGGAGAAGCAGGCTTCCCGCGGAGCAGGGAGCCCGATGTGGGGCTCAATCCCAGGACGCTGGGATCATGACCCGAGCCGAAGGCAGACTATTAAGGACTGAGCCACCTAGGCGCCCCAACAGTGTAGCAGTTTTTTAAAGTTAAACACATCCCATATAATCCAGCAATTCCTCTCCTGGGTAAAATCAACCCAGTCAGGTACACAGATATTCCAAACAGCACTATTCACGACAGTCAAGAACTGAAAATAACCCAAATGTCCATCCGCTGCTGAATGAATAAACAAAACACGGTATATTCACACAGCAGAGTAGAACTCAGCAATTTTTTAAGAAGAACAACTGCTCATTTACATAACAAAATGGATGACTCAAAAATTCCATGCTAAATCAAAGAAGACAGACACGAAAGACAAGGTGATTTCATTTATATGAAATTTCTTGGAAAAGGCAAAACTGTAGGGACAGAAGTAAGATTAACTGTGTCTGAGACCAGGGCTGGGGGCCGGGCTTGGCTCCAGAGAATTGGGTAAGAAGATGATGAGGTGTTCTAAAACTTGCTTGTGTCAGTGGTGGCCTGATTGAATGAAGAAATGGGTGAATTTTATGGTATATATAGTATACCTCAAAAGCTGTTAAAAATGATTCTAAGAATAGTTAAAGTAGGCTGTCCTAAAGGGAAAAAAGTAGACAAGTGTGGGGTATATTATAAATTTGCCTTTGCCCTCCCTGGTCTCCCGGGCTCAGGGAGCAGGAGGAGAGAGGAGGAGGAAGGTAGCTGGCCTCAGAGCATGCTTGTGAAGCCAGGTTTGACCACTTCCTTCCAGGAGAGCTTGAGCAAGGATAAAGTATCCTTAATCATACTTGTTTTGTCATCTGTCAAATGGGAATTGAATCGCCTACAAGGCAGGGTTGTCTCAGTTGGGACCTTGTACATAAGGCCCTTAGAACATTGCCTGGAACATACGAGGTGCTCAGTAAATGGTAGGCGTGACCTCTTTTTATATGAGTTACTTGCTAAGATGGTTGCCCAGGGTGGTCAGGGGAAAGACATGGGCGAGGGGACTGCTAATGACTTTAATGTTTGGGTTTCTTTTTTTTAACATAGTTTCTGAAAGTTGTTTCTAAATAGAATTTTAGACATACTGTATTAAATTAGATTTGAGGATGGACAGAGATTATGAATAACAAAATCACAGTGTCAGCAGGCATGATAGATCCCACACAGACTTGATATCCACCAGATATTTGAAAAAACAAATGACAAATCCTGTTCGATCATTCTGTTATCCGAGGGATAAAATTGAGTGCGTGTATTTTAAATGAATCAGACCTAAACTTGAGCTTTAGAAAATTCCATGTAAATAAATGGCTTCTGACCTGAAACTGCCTGTTTCTAAGGTCTATTTGATGGTGGTGGTGGACGTTATCCACTATGTTCTCATAAAAAGTTCCATCAAACATTTATTTATACTTCGGCTTGTTCCAGGAAGGATTTAGTGCTGCTCACAAAGTTATAAAATACAAGGTAATAAAATAACTGAAAATGCAGGAGAACAGAATTAGGAACAGGAGATAAGTTATGTGGGGCCAGAAGTGAAGTTAGCATCCAGAGTGTAAGGCCAAGCCCTACACACACATGAGGACTGACCCCAAAACGGGACTTCCAAGCTTTCCTGCAGTCAACTCAGTGACGTAAATGAAAACGTAGAAGAGCCACAGGGCTCTGAAGATTAAACGTTAACAATAAAATATAAAAAGCGTTTGCTTCAGAAATGCAAAAAAAAAGTATTCCTGATACTAAAATTCGAGATATTTTCCATAAGTCACCTTAGAAGAAATATCGGGCAATGAGCATGAGGAAGAATGTTTTTACACTCAACCTAGTGACAGTTTCCACCCGCACTGCGTGTGAAAGCAGTTCTTCCCAAGACCTGCGTGCGTAGCCAGAGCGTTGACTCCAAACCACCTCACAGCATTCCCTTCCAGAGACAAGAAATACCCTTTGGGTTCTTATTTCAAAAATGAAAAATAGATCCCGGCTGTTAGTGTAACCAAAAAGTTCCATCAGCAGGGATCTCATGCAAGAATTTGCATTCTTAACATTTCCTATTGTCATATGATTTCCATTTCAGAGCAGTTATGAGGAATTTAAAAGAAAAAGAAAAAACTTGTTACTCATCTGAGAATCCCGGGTTAGCTTTGTACTTCGTGTGGAAAGGGAAATGTAGACTGCAGTACCAGAAGGAAAATGCTGTAACATGAAATGGAGGAGTTATTTACATTTTTTTATTTTAATTTAAATTTTGATTGAAAAATCAGAATGATGCTGTGAAAATGTTAAAGCCTCGCCTTTTTTAAAAGTAAGTTTAAATTTGGTATCATTATCATTTTTACTTTCTATAACACAACTTAAACTCCCTTGGTTTTTTTGTTTTTTTTTTTTAATTTGAGTAGAGCTGAACACAATATGACATTAGTTTCAGCTATACAACTCAGTGACTCGGTAAGCTTGTAGGTTATGCTATGTCAAAGCCCTTTATTTTTTTAATTTTTTTTTATTAACATATAACGTATCATTTGTTTCAGGGGTACAGGTCTGTGATTGATCACTCTTACACAATTCACAGCGTGTCAAGGCCCTTTAAATAAGAGTAACAAATGTTTGCATATTTCAGTTGCTAAATACATGAAGATCACAAGGCGATTCTCATTCAGTAATACCGAAAAAGTTAAATATCAGTGATTTTCTTTTTATACTCTCAATTTCTACATATTCTCAGTTGTCAAAAGCAGGTTACATTTCTCTGTGAATCATCTTTTTTTTATTTTCAGTCACACACACACACACACACACACACACACACACACAAAACACTGAAATTAGTTTTATTTGATATTATTCATCTTAGCTGCTAATAGAGGCATACCAAAATTACTCTTCAGGTTTATTTCCCAGCTGGTTTCACGAATGCATGAGAATTCTAGCCTGGTTCTGGACAACCGGTTAAGTACAGCTAGAGAGGCTGCATTGGCTGACTTATTTGTTGTTATATTTTTAGTTGAGATAGTGGTGTTTTGGCTATGACTTTTAAGAGCCTTTATCTTTCAGAAGTAATGTTGAAATAAAATTATATGGCATAAGAGGTTAGCTGCAAAATAACAAATGTGGGGAAAGGCATGAGTTATTAAAAAAGAGAGAGAGAGAATTGGCCATGTGTTGGTAAACACAGAGGCTGAGTAATGAGTGGCCTGGGGAATTCTCTCTGCTTTTGTAAGTTTGCATTTTTGTCTAATAAAAGGCAGAAGCAATGGCAGTAGCAGCTCTGCAATTTTCCATGAGGTTGTTAGAACCCCTTAAAAAGTAAACATGGAGAATCCTGGAGACCTAGCTATATTCTAGTCCAATGTCTTTGTTCACCAACCACAAAGCCGAAGCAGAGATTGTTGCTGCTTTTATGTTCCTTTGGTGTCGTCCAAAGCATCTGCTTTAAAAACACAGTGCCCACAATTCCTGTTTTACTACTGCTATCAACACGGACCCCAGAAATCATGCATCTTGGTTCTTGATTCAAGCACTCCTCTATAATTCTGTCTCAGAGGCTTCAGCTCAGCCTGCTGAAGAAAAAAATGATTCAGACACCTGATAAAGACAGTAAGGAACTTTATTCAAGAAACTACTACACTGGGGGTTTGCAGGAGAGGAGAGAGATGGGGCTCGATTCCAAATATCACCATGACACAGAGGTTAACATTGTCTTTCAAGACCATCTCGACAATAGAAAGTAGAGTATTTTTCGTTTGGGGTGTGTGTGTGTCTGTCTGTCTGTCTGTCTGTCTTCATATGGCTCTTAGAAGAAAAAAATTTTTGAGGAAGCCTATAAAAACTCCCTCACTGGAGTGACAAGAGCAGTAGTGGGAGATTCCAGAAGGAGCCATAAATCTAGGGAGACAAAAACTGAGAGGTTCAGCTCCTCTCCTTCATATGGAGATTTCCCCTTCGTTGTCACCTGTGGGTAGTTTGGATTTGTTGATGACAATGAGCAGCCGGACACACGATAGGTATAGAGACGCGGCAGACCTTTAAAGATTGTCCCTGATCCTAGGATGTCAGAGCCTCATGGCCCCTCACCCCTCCTGCCCCTTCTAAGGTTTTGTACCTAATTGTGTACTTGTGATTTTGTTTCTTTTTTCAAAGAGGGCCCCCTCAGTACTCAGGTCCACCCTTGTATGGACTTGTGAATCTTCAAGAAAAGAATCAGCCCTTTATTTTTTTTTTTCTCCAAAAAATCTATGGCCATGAGGTGTCAGAAGCCCCAGACCCTTTGGTGCAGATCAGAGATGGGAATGGGTGCTTCCTGGGGCTGCCGCGAGGGCAGATGACTAATGTGGGAAGGGATATAAATATTCTAATGAACGGGTTTGTGAAAATTTACGTAACTTCTTTTATATTTAGCAGCTGATGTGTTGTCATTTGCTTCCATAGCACTGTTAATTTAATTTGGGTAATTTTGGAAATATGAATTCATAAAGCCACCTCTTACTTTGAGAGAAGGAGAGTTCTTGGTTCGGAGGGTGCTGCTTGCCATAATGGATGAAATTAAGCTCTGCGCCCACATGGGCTTGAGGGAACCAAAAATCACAGTTCACATGTAACTCATAGTGTTAGAAAATGCCAGAAAACAGCGACTTAGTATCCCCAAAGGGTGAAATTTTCAAGGTTTACTTCTGATGTACCTAATGCTTCTGGGCCGAATTTAACCCATCTGCTCAGTCATGGCTATTCATAATCATGGCTCACGGAAACTTTAAAAGACAACAGCTAAAACAGAACTTACCATTGGAATAGGCACACCTTTCACTGATGAAGTGACAAGTACCACTAGACAGGTGACTGAGTACGAAGAACTTTAAAATTTTTTTTTTTTTAAAGATTTTATTTATTTATTTGACAGAGAGAAAGACATAGCGAGAGAGGGAACACAAGCAGGGGGAGTGGGAGAGGGAGAAGCAGGCTTCCCGCGGAGCGGGGAGCCCGATGCGGGGCTCGATCCCAGGACCCTGGGATCATGACCTGAGCCGAAGGCAGACGCTTAACGACTGAGCCACCCAGGTGCCCCAGAACTTTAAAATTTTTGTTAAAATAGCTGTTGTATATATAGTTGATGAATGCCACAAAATTACTTTTGACTCATAATTTTCATTTGGGGGATCTTTCTGGAAGGACAAGAATGTTTGACAGGTTGAATCGAGCAATGATAACACAGGTGCATCCATTTCTTATCAGGCCGCTCTCAAGTCCTATGAGTTTTCCTCTGTGTGAAGTCGATTCCTACAAGGAAGATAATTCATGCGCTACCTGCAAAAAATTTTTTGGCAGTTTCTTTTTACTTTTAACTTTTTAAGAGATTGTAACACTTGTGCTTTCTTATTTCAAACTTTTTCAAATGTTAGGAATTCTTCGATCATGTGAAGAAGCTCTGGGATGATGAAGGCGTGAAGGCGTGCTTTGAGAGGTCCAACGAGTACCAGCTGATTGACTGCGCACAATAGTAAGTCAGCTTCTGAGCACGGCCAGGCCTCTCTGAAGCTACCCTTTCGCCCTCGGTTATGCTGCCCTCCCAGGGTCACTGAAGTCTCTTGAGTGCAAGGAACAAAGCATTAACATCTTACTACAGAAATCAACTTTTAAAAGGGCACGGATTTGGTAGATGGAAAACTGAAACTCCAACGGGAATCAGTGTTTCAAGGAAGAACCAGAAGCAGGTGTATTCATTTTACCCAGACCCTTGTTTTCAGTTCTGTTCATCTTTTTGCTTTCTATAAAATTATAGGCATATCTGTAAATTAGAATGTACTTAGATATTCGTTATTATATTTTCACTTTGGAACAGGGCCCCCAAATTAAATTTTAAAATAATATCCACATCTGCAATTGAACCCAAGCTCTTACTTGAAGTAATAAGCGATCATCCTATACATGTTAGAAGTAGACTAGAACCTTGAAAGTGGATGGTAATTAATAGAATAAGTAAAGCCTTGATGAAAAAATGCAATGAGAAATATGAAATAAGGAAAGGACTCTGGTGCCTAGGCTGGCTCATTGTTTTCCCTGAAATGCTCATTTTCCTATTTTCTTTTGCTATTTTAGATTCATTCTATAACCATTAGACAATAGTGGGCCCAAGAAGAATGTTAATCAAGAACTTCTAGATATGTTTGCTATTTTGATAACAAAAACTGTATTTAAAGTTGTTTTATATAACACTTGGGACAGCAAGAAATGAGCGCTTTTACATTTTAGGTCTGTAAACTCTAAAAATTCATACCTGTGGAAGAGATTCCATAAGCATACAATCTGGGAATTCACAGTAGTTGGAACCCCCTGGTGGAGCGACACTGTGAATACTGACTTCAAGGACAGGGTAGCTGTGCGGCCTCCCCAGCCCCTCCTCACCCAGAGTTCAGGCACCATCCCCTCGTGACAGGCACCGAGAGAAGCCAATGACAAGGGCCCGAGGACAGGGTGCTGGGCGTGTCCCAGGCAGTGACAGGAAGCCAGCCTGGGGACAGATGGGTAAGGGAAGAGTGGCCAACTCTCAAACACATGAGAGAGGTCAGTGAGGCCAGACCCTCCCAGTTGCCAAAGGTCCTGCCAAGGACCTTGGATTTCTTCCAAATGCAGTGAGTGACCATCAGTTCCATGAGTGAGATTGTTGGGGTCACTCTGGCTGCTACGTGGAGTATTAGAAGAAGGGAACAAGGACCCGAGCGGGATGGCTCGGGTCAGGTGCAGCCATGGAGGTGAGCCCTGGGACCCAAAGGGGCAGAACGAGGTGGTGAACCAGAATGCTGGGGGCAGAAGAAAGTGGGGATCAAGGAGGACAACAGGGAAGGTCACGGTGCCATTTATTGAGAGGGAGGAACCCGGAAGATGTTGTGTATGGGAGGACGGGGGACAATATCAAGCCCCGGGTTGGAGAAGTTAGGTTGGAGATACCTGAGGGGACTCCCAAGGGGAGAGATGAAGCAGACAGCTGGTTGTAGAGCCTGGAGCTCAGAATCGAGACCGGCAGAATATATAGAGGACAGGGTCCTGGACAAGGAAATTCAATCCCCAGAGGCTGGTTTCAGGAGGAGGGGCCTAAAACCATATCCAAGAAGTAGGCAGAGAGGGAGTCCTTCAGAGGAGAGGGGAGGATCTCGCGGTTGAGATGGGGGAGGAGTGATGATGTTAAGATTCGCTTAACCTCCTCCTTATGGTGACCAAGAGCTGGCTCATCCTCCCCCCAGTCCATGCGCATTTGGTGGGCGGCACGTGCGTCTAGGCAGCGCTCTGGGTGCGGCAGGGGTAGTGAAATGGCGACGCAGCCCCCACCGGCTGCATACACGCTGAAATGAGCACCAAAAGCATTAATGGCCCTCCGCTGTATATGCTGAAGAAACTATTTACTAATTAAAAATTTCTGTGAATTAGAAAAGTATTTAAAATTTCTCGTCTCCTGCCATGCTTCACCAGTCCTTCAAGACTTACCTTAAATCAATATTCCCTTTTTAAATCGGCGTGCCCTTTAGTTGACGTTTGTGGGTGCACTGCTGTGGTTACTCTCCTGTCATTTGGTATGTACATTTGCTTCCACAAGAGCCAGGCTCGGTTAGGTTTGGAGGTGGAGTGGGGCAAGGTTCCCAGTGGAGCTCAGATGCACCCTGGGAGGGTCTCAGGAGGCACACCACTCCCCGAAGGGCCCTTATCTTCCCTCGGGCTCTCACTAGCTCTTTCTCGAACATGTCATCTAGGTTGTTTAAAAGCCACAGCGAGGGGGGAGGGGGGGCGCCTAAGTGGCTCAGTCGTTAAGCGTCTGCGTTTGGCTCAGGTCATGATCCCAGGGTCTTGGGATCGAGCCCCGCATCAGGCTCCCTGCTCGGCAGGAAGCCTGCTTCTCCCTCTCCCACTCACCCTGCTTTGCTTGTGTTCCCTCTCTCACTGTGTCTCTCTCTGTCAAATAAATAAATAAAATCATTTAAAAAATTAAACACAGTGGTGTTGTAGAGATGGAAAGACTATCCTAAGTTAATGCTAGCGATGGGAATTTCAAGCACAGCTCATAATAATATTAAATTCACTTACACTGGCATTTCAAGTTGATGGGAATATGTGCTTTCTCGTCCTTTTCCAGTGTTTCTTGAGCAGAGACATCGTGAGGGAGCGCCACAGTGCTACTCAGTATCAAATTATTCTCACACCACTCCAGTAATAGAATGAATGACTTAATTTAACGTAGAATATGCAGATATAAATTTTTTAAAAGGAAGAAGTGGTATAAGCCTTGACAATAGGCAGTGAGGATTCAGATCTCGGCTCTGCCACTGACAGTCATGTGAGAGTCTGGGCAAACTCATGGGGACAATTATGGGTCCCATTCTCATACGGCTCTCATAGAATTAAATATGTATATCTCCAAAGTCCTCAAAATAGTGCCCGTGAGCCCGTCAGCTCTTGCTGTTACATCACCAGTGTGGAAGCTGAGGTCCAGAGAGGTAAACTAAGGCACGTAAGACCAGAGTTTCTCAGAAATAGGTGGCACAGAGCCAAGGTCTGACATTCCTTCGGTCCCATCCTTTTAGATTAGTGAGAGCCATGGGCACACACTGCCTCGCTCGTGAGGTCAAGACTCCCTCCCCGACTTGTCAGGAACGAGGCACCGAAGCTTCAGCTGTGGCTTTCTTAACTCTGGGCCTGGCAGAATCTCAGAAAGCAATTCCCTGCCTAGACCTCACTAAGTTAATCCTAACTGCTACAACATTGCTTTCTTTATCCATTTTAATACATGTGGGAATCAAGTTAGATCAATAGCCTTTGTCTCTTAATACCTGTTGTTTTTCCTCTAAACTCAGATTTTGAGGTGGGGATGAGGGATTTTAAAAAACAAGGAATATTGCAGTAATTTGTTAGACCAACATAGGGCTACCAAATTTTGTGTTGCCAAATTAGATGTTAAAGAAATAGAAGCTGCCTCCACCAGTCATCAGCATCCCTCCAAGAAAAGAAAGGACATGTCGGCATCCAACCAATGAAGTGACGTGATCTCAGAGGAAAGCCCTGAGACTTGTCCAACCCACGTAATCTTTAACTCCTCAGGGAATGTGTCTTACTCCTCCTAAAATGTCCAAGTGAATGTTCTCTCATGAAGTCAGTGCTCAGTAGGTGCTATTTGAAATAAATGAATTCGCAAAATAGGAGCCTGGTATTCACTATGGTACTTGAGAGGAAAAGCTGGCCTGTCCCTTTAAAAGTACATAGCCCACCCCAGATTCAGGCTCTGTGGCCTCCTTCTTCCGCCTTGCAGATCCCCAGCATTCTGACACGTTTTCTTTTTTCCTCTCATCAAAACTGCTCTGAGAAAAGATCTGACTTACCTCTTGGTGTGAATTTGAGTCACTCTGTTCCCTTGCTCAACAGTATTGCATTTTGAACCTTAACGCTTATTATAAAGGGAATAATTCTAAGCTCCATTAAAGTAATTTCTTCCATGGCAGAAGCCAGGAGAATATTTTGGGTAAGAGGTGCTTCTCAGTGATGCTGAAATTCTGTTAAGGCAGAGCTGCCCATGAAGAGTCTGGGAACGTCTGGCAGTTCCTTAAAAGCTTATACACAGAGGTACCCAGCAGTCCCACTCCTGGATATTTACTCAAGAGAATTAAAAACATACATCCAGGGTCGCCTGGATGGCTCAGTGTTAAGCGTCTGCCTTCAGCTCAGGTCATGATCTCAGGGTTCTGGGATCGAGCCCCGCATCGGGCTCCCTGCTCGGCGGGAAGCCTGCTTCTCCCTCTCCCACTCCCCCTGCTTGTGTTCCCTCTCTCACTCTCTCTCTCTGTGTCAAATAAATAAATAAAATCTAAAAAAAAAAAAAAAAAGCATACATCCACACAAAAACTCATACACGGACGTTCATGGCTGCATTATTCACAAGAGCCAGAGTGCAAACAAGCCAAATGTCCATCAGATGATGAATGGATACACAAAACAGGATCCATCACACAATGGAATATTATTTGGAATAAAAAGGAATGAAGCACTGATTCATGCTACCACATAAATGAACCTTGAAAACATTATATTAAGTGAAAGAAGCCAGACACAAAAGGCCACATATTACATGATCCAGTTTATATGAAATGTCCAGGATAGGCAAATCCACAGAAACAGAAAATAGATTACTGATTGCCGGGGGCAGGGAAAATGGAGAGTGACTGCTAATGGGTATAGGATTTCTTTTGGGGATAATGGGAACATTCTGGAATAGGAGGATAGTATTGATAGTTGCACAACCTTGTGACTATACTAAAAACCACTGGATTGTACAATTCAAACTGGTGAATTTTATGTTATGTGAAATACATGTTATGTGAATTATATCTCAATCTAAAAAAAAGGAAAATTATGGAGGAGGGAGGGATTCAGGGCAGGAAAAGCAATGGGAACACTGGTCAAGATTGGCGGGATGGGGGGGACAATGTCCTCACTGAGCTGGGGGTCCTCTTGTCAACGACAGATGAAAGTCTATGCCTGTAATTACAAGGCCTGCTTTTTATAAGGCCTCCATCAATCACGAATGCATGCCACTCCAATTCTGCAAACATATACAAGCAAACGGGAACCCCCGAATTATAAAGCACCTATGAAATGAAAAAAGCTATGGTGATCTTTATTATGCTATTTGGCATGCAAGGAGTGGAAACTTGCTCAGGCTACTTCAAGAAAAGGGGAATTTGTTCTGAGTCTCTCTGGGAAACCACTATTGAGTCAAAGGCACTGCGGGGACCAGCTCTTCTGTTCCTGCTGTCTGGGCATTTCAACTTCACTTTCCCTGTCTGCTCTTCTCATCCCTGGATCCTACAGCAGGTGCACACTGTAATCTGCAGGCCAGATCCCAGAGGAAACAGAGAGATCGATTTTGCTAAAAGCCAGGCGGCCTGCATCTGGCCGTAGCCTTACCTGCTGTCCCAGGGGCCCACAGGTCCAGTCAGTGGCCACCCCCACATCCTTGAGCAGAGGGTGCGGTAAGGCGGGCCAGCCAGACTGCCCTGCTAGAGGAGTGTGGGAACAGTCATTATAACTGAGCATTAAGTATTGTACTTTGGGAGAAAATGAGTGTCTTCGAAGCACCGAGCAAGCTGTGCAAATCACCAGAGATTATATTTTATCCAGAATTGCCCAGTTCCCACTGTGAAAATTAAAAGACAGTCTCTACTGCATTATCCCCCAAAATGCATTTCCTCTAAGTCCTAATAATAAGTGATTATGTAGCCATGGAAACAGCTATTTTGGGAGAAAGAAAATCAGAGAAAATTGGATCTTTAGAACAGGTTTATAAAATCAGACTTTGCTTAATGTAACTTGAAACTCCACGGCTCACAGTGTAGGTTCTTAGGCTTTGTACCAATTGTTTACATGATAAGCACTTCTAGGAGTGCACCCATTTGAATAATTGGTTTTAGAATACTCGCAAAGAGAGAGAATATTCCAGAAAAAAGGAAATTCGAGTCGTGAGAAAGGTACAGTGACTTTCTGCTGTGTCCCTGTCTGCCTTTGGCCATCTGTCAGGGGTCTTGATGACATTTCCCACATTTACTCTCCAGCACTGTTTGGTTCTCATGGCTCCAAAGTCCCTGAATCTAAGCTTTCAGGACAATCAGGAAACTATTAGCACAAATGAAGTTTCAACTTCAAAGTTGCTTTTTTTTTCCAGGTCATTTTAAAATAAGAGAAACTATAATTTAAAATGTGTATGTTACTATATACTGTTGAACTCATTAAACATATAATCAAACCGCCTGGGGGCACATAAACGTTCTTCTCAGTTCTCATTTTGACCTTCATCTCTAGCCAGATTTGTTGTCAGATTTATTTTCTTGATCTGTAGAATTGGAAATGTTCCTGTTTATGGGCAGTACAGTCCACTTTTTTTTAGGTATGAAGAATAAATTTAGTGGCAGGGCGAAGTAGGTAGACCAAATAGACTAAGTCGGTCAGCCCCCGGTTATATCCATTTCTCCCACGCCCGTTTGGAAACCCTGCCCTGAGAAGGAATTTTGAAGAGGGCTTGCGTGGTACACATGCTTTCGTGTGAGCAGGAAGCCTACACCTCTCCTCCTGCGTTTCCCTCACGCTCCGCTGCGACCACACTCACACCCCTTCTGACACCAGACGTGTGAGGTATTTTCCCACGCCAGGCAGTGCACCACGACACCAGCTGGGTGTCCTCCCACTCAACTCAATTCTGACGCTGTCTACCTAGAACCCGTGTCGCATGCCACAGGTTAAGGGCTCAGTCCCATGAGGTTGCCCCCACTGCAGATGCCAGGCTCAAGGGATAGGTGATCTACAGCGTCTGCCCTACTATTGACAACTCGCAGAACTCAGGGACACTTCCTCACATTTACTGGTTTATGAAAGGAAATGATAAAGGATACGGATGAGCAGCCGCATGAAGAGATGTGCAGGGCGAGATCAGGAGGGGTCTCGAGCACAGGAGCCTCTGTCCCCGTGGAGTTGGGATGTGCCATCCTCCTGGTGCGTGCAATGCATTCACCAGCCTAGAAGCTCTCCAAACCCCGTACTTAGGGAGGCTCCATCACGTCGGCATGATCTACTCTTAACTCCAGCCCCTCTCCCCTTCTTGGAGGATGGGGTGGTGGGGAGCTGAAAGTTCCAAGCTTCTAATCATGGCTTGGTCCTTGCAGTGACCAGCCCCATCCAGGAGCCCACCCAGAGTCACCTCATTAAAACAAAAGACATTCCTGTCACACAGGAAGGTACAAGGGATTTAAGAACTAGTATCAGGAGGGGCGCCTGGGTGGCTCAGTCGTTAAGCGTCTGCCTTCGGCTCAGGTCATGATCCCAGGGTCCTGGGATCGAGTCCCGCATCAGGCTCCCTGCTCGGCGGGGAGTCTGCTTCTCCCTCTCCCACTCCCCCTGCTTGTGTTCCCTCTCTCTGTCAAATAAATAAAATTAAAAAAAAAAAAAAGAACTAGTGTCAGGAATGGGGGCAAAGACGAAGTATTAGAACAGAAGATGCCTCTAGTGCTCTTCCCATTTAGGAATTTACAAGGGGTTCAGAAGCTCTGTGCCAGGAATCAGGATCAGAGACCAATAGGTATTTTTTTTTCCTATTTCTCACATGCGTAAAAAATTTTTTTTAAATCTTTCAGAAAACTACTCCCTTGAGTGGAGAATCCTGGTGGGTTCCCACACATCACCTCATTTAATCCTCATGCTTCCTATAAAGAGAGGATGCTGAGATGGGGCTACAAATCCTGTCCCTTCCAGCATGTCACACTAATTTCTGGTGTTTCTCATTCCCTAGATATTGTTAGATTCATTTTGAAGGCTGTGAAAATCAAGCCTTTGAATTATATATGGTAAATAATAATAATGTTTTTGCTGCCTTAGAGCTCTATTTCCCCAGTTATTTCTTAGAAATAGAACCCTTGTCAAACAGTGTCCTGTGCAGTGTACCAGCAGTGAGGAGCCCAGCGCGTCACCCTTAGCCTCTCCCATGCTCCTTACGGTGGCGAGGAACACTCCACAGGGCCCAGCTTAAAGACTAAGGCCACTAGGGCACATGGGTGGCTCAGTCAGTTAAGCGTCTGCCTTCAACTCAGGTCATGATCCCAGGGTCCTGGGATCAAGCCCCGCGTCAGGCTCCTTGCTCAGTGGGGAGCCTGCTTCTCCCTCTACCCTTCCCCCCCTGCTCGTGATCTCTCTCTCTCTCTCAAATAAATAAGTAAAATCTTTTTTAAAAAATAAATAAAATTTAAAAAAATAGAAAATAAATGAAAACTAAGGCCAGTTTCCAAAGTTGAAGCAGCAGGACCAAATGCAATTTGCATCAAATACCAAACCAAAGTCATATTTTGTTGGACTAAATATAGCAAACCAAAGTGGTATTTTATTAGAGAGAAATTTATTTTAGATAGCCACATGGATCACATTTACTTTGTATAAGATCTATGTGGCCATTTTGATAAAAACAGAATTAAAACCCAGTGCTCATAGATGACAGTTGAGTCTTTCACTAGGGCTCAACGTCCGGTTACTTCCTGCCGGGGAAAGGGTGTTTGGGAATACTCTGGTTTATGTAGATGAGTAACAGCAAATAGTAGCAAAAACAGGGTTGTTTGTTGGTTTTTGTGTTTTTTTTTAATTTGCTTTGTAATCACCAGAAACATTTTAAGTTAAATGATGCCGAATGTGAAAAGGAGAAGAGTAAGAAATTCTCTTCCTAGTTGAATTCCGAGCAGCCTCCTCACATTTCTAAATATAAATGCGAGGTCTGATAGACACTTAGATGTTTTGGTTTTTTAACTTTTAAATGCACAAAGATAGTCTTTAAGACAGAATTCTGTTCTGTGCCACATTTTCACCAGTGGTGATGTGGCAGTTGCTCATTTGTGACGAGCCTGGGCTCAGCATGGGACGGGCCTTGCTGCATCGTCCGTGTCCCGTGGGAACTTACCGTCGTGGTTATCCTGCGGGTCGGGCGCGGCGCCGTCTGGACGACGGCCAGTGACCCCGACAGCCTTCCTGCCAAACAGTACCACAGCTGCCAGAAGTGGAAAATACGTGCATAACAGCTTGATAGGAGCTGGGAGCACACAGGTGTTCGCATGGGTCGAAACTCAGCAAAGGTACACTCAAGAGTTGTGTTTGTTTGGACCTAATTTTTAACCGCAGAAGAAAAAAACTGTGAACAAATATTGATGTCTAGACAAAGATCTGCATGTTGAAGTATTTAGGAGGAAGTGAATTGGTGTCTGCAATTTCTTTGAAATGCATCAAAAGTAAGGTAGATAGACAGATGGATATGTGATTTTTTTTTTAAGTATGGTAAAATGGTAATGGCAAAATCTAGATGGTGGGTGTTCAAGCATCCACTATAAAATTATTTCAAGTTGTATGTTTGAAATGTGTCAAAATAAAATGTAGGGGGAGGGATATACACGTGTACAGAAGTCTACAGAAAAATAAATTACATAGCAGCACAAGTTAACACATCAGTGGTACTCCACACATTATAATATGCCACATAAGACATTTGCCTGTAGGGGGGGCGGTTATTACAATTCTCTGAAGTGTTTGCTGAGTTCTTTGAAACATTTCCAAGGACCCCAAGGACCTCAGATTGAAAACCACTAAATCGAGTATGAACAAAGTGTACAGCTTCAGAAAGACTTACAGGTGTGTCCCGGATTTCTGAGCCTCCACGGGTAGCTGCAAGACAGCCCATAGTTGTAGAAATTTACGAGGTGGGGCAAACAAATTAATCCTCACACTAACCCAAAGAGGAGGAAAACAAATCACCTGATATTACACAGGACCACACCGTGCCATCTTATGACTTCATTTATCCAGGATTTCAAATCTTAAACCTAAAGATGTGAGAGACTATTTTAGGTTAAAAGTTCAACATTATGTGAGCTTCAAATGTGTGTCAGGTGCCACCAGACGCTAAATTGTAAAGATGATGAGGCCTGGCCCTAAGCTTATAAATAAGTGGATTTTCACAAGGGCACCCATTTTCTCAGATTCTGAAGCCACTTTCATCTGCCTTGCATTTCCATCCAATTCATATCGTGAGCATAGTTTGCAGATGAAAGCCAGGATAGATGTTTTTATAGAGGTCCTCGTGGTTCAAGAAAGTGAAAAGACAACTCACAGAAGGGGATATATTTATAAATCATGTATCTTATAAGGGACTTGTATCCAGAATATATAAATAACTCCTACAGCTCAGTAATAAAAGGTTAAATAATTTTCATATTAATGTTTTCATCAATTTTAGAATGAGCAAAGGATCAGAATAGACATTTCCCCAATAAGATATGTAAATGGCCAGTAAGCTCATGAGAAGATGCTCAACAGCATTAGCCATTGGGAAATGCAAATCAAAACCATAATGAGATTCCACTGCACAGCCACTAGGATGGCTACAATCAAAAAGTCAAATAAAAACAAACGTTGGCAAGCATGTGTAGAAATTGGAACCCTCAGATATTGCTGGTGGGAATATAAAATGGTACAGCCGCTTCAGAAAACAGTCTAGCAGCTCTACAAAAAGTTAATCACAGAGTTCCCATGTGACCCAGCAGTTCCACCCCCAGATACATATTCAAGAGAATTGAAAACATACATCCCCACAAAAAACTCAAGACAAATATTCACAGCAGCATTATTCATAAGAGCCAAAAAGTGGAAACAACCCAATTGCCCATCAGTTGATGAATGGGTACACAAAATGTGGTCTGTCTGCACAGTGGATTATTATCGAGCTATGAAAAGGAATGAAACACTCATACAGGCTACAACATGGAAGAACCTTGGAAACATTATGCTCAGTGAAAGAGGGCGGACACAGAAGGCCACATGTTGTATGATTCCATTTCTATGAAATGCCCAGAACAGACATATAGAGACAGAAAGTAGATTAGGGTTGCATAGGGCTGAGGGAGGGTGTGGGGGGGCAGATGAGGAGTGACTGCCTGATGGGTACAAGGTTTCCTTTCAGAGTGATGAAAATGTCCTGAAAGTGATTATGGAGATGGTTGCGCCACTCTGAATAAGCAAAACACCATTGAATCGTGCACTTCAAATCCACCTTAAATTGACATTTTTTTTAAGATTTTTTATTTATTTATTTGACAGAGAGAGACACAGCGAGAGAGGGAACACAAGCAGGGGGAGTGGGAGAGGGAGAAGCAGGCTTCCCGAGGAGCAGGGAGCCCGATGCGGGGCTCGATCCCAGGACCATGGGACCATGACCTGAGCCGAAGGCAGACGCTTAACAACTGAGCCACCCAGGCACCCCACACCTTAAATTGAGATGCCCTGTTGGAACTCGCTTAATTAAATCTTAACTTGGACACCTCAGTAAAATTAATTTGGAGACTGCTGATCATTGGGATTTCCTAATTCCAGGGCCTTTCAGTTTAATTCCAAGGCAGGGGAAGAGACTCCATTCAAAAGTGAACAATCGCTTGATTAAAGTTCATATTCCTGACCCTGTACAGTGCATTCTGGTTCATCTGTGCGCTCGAACTGAGTGTGGCGATAGTCGTAACGCCGTGGAAAGCATTCAGTATAAGACTTATAACATTTCACATTTTGCACATGCTTCCTTTTTAAATCAGTTTAAGAGAGGAAAAAGAAGAAAAGAAATGCAAAAGCAAAAACACTGATTGAAAATATGATTCTCATGCTGAAAAGATGTCATTAAGACATATTAAATCTCTAAAAAAGCATCATCATGGAAGTTAGCAGGTAATTTTATCAGAAGTTATTTCCGTGGCATTTTGAGTTACTCCTTTCCATGCAGAGCCTGACACCGTAACGACTCATTAAATATGTGTTGAATGAATAATAAATCTAATCAAGTTTTTTAAACTCTTCCTTATGAATGGTTCACGTGCCGTTGTTGACTGCTGGCGTGAAATTGTTGCTTACCACTGCATCTGGACCCATGCCCCTGCCTCATAGTAGGTGGTCAAGAAATAGTTGTTAAATGAATGGACTTTGATAGCTTTTCTTCCTCTGTGTTCTCTACCATTCGTATTCACCATTCTCATGTATACAGAATCAATTTTGCTGTAAAGCTCAGATCAAGGCACGGTATCTGTTCATAGAAGCATTATTCAAAATAGCCAGAAAGTGGAAACAAGAAAAATGTCCATCAAATGCTGAATGGAGAAACAAAATGTGGTCTGTCCTAACAATGGAATATTACTCAGCCCTTAAAAGGATTATTGATGGCTGCTACTACATAGCCTCCTTTAGGACAGACGTGTCCACCATCTCAGAGAAAACTGTATACCGTAGCAGTGCATCATACAACTACTTCCCTCCAGTAAACAATGAGACCGTGTTCACAATATCAAGAAATTTATTAAAGCCTCTAAATCAGATTTAGCGAGTAAGGAAGCTGCCCTTTGATAGCACATCAAAGAAACAGGGAGAAAGAAAAAAAAAACCTTCCTTGGGATAGTATGTGTGTCAGTGGTTAGAATTACATATCTTTCTTACACCAGACCACATTGATCACATAATAATTAGAATCTGTGGTATCAATGAAAAGCCACCTTTCAAATGCAAGTTTATTCTATTATTATTTTTAGATTAAGGAAATCTAAGCACAAATAGAATTTCCATTTGCCTACTAGCACTTTTATTCATGTGACAACAGTTACGTGCATGGTATGCCTTTGTTGCTTAATCTGTTTTGTATTACTGTGAATCTGGAATTAATGTTTTGCATTAAGGTGAATGTTCTGCATTATTTCTGTGAGGAAGGAAAGAAAGAGTCTTCATATCAGCTACCTGAGATGAGTGGTAACTGCTAAGAAAGAAATTGCTTTGCCATACTCTGCCAAAATGCATGCAGTGACTAAATATATCTTCTTCTAAAATCTACGAGATTTAATAGGCTGTTTTTGCAAAAAAGAAAATTTTTTATTCTCAACTGAACATGTTTAATGACATCTCATATCTCTTTTAAGATCAGAAACTCAGCGTGAGATGAATGTAGATTGGAAGGTCCGTTTCTCATTCGGATTCTTCCTCTGACACATGGTGTGATCTGAACAAATCGCATACTTGGTCGCTGAAAATAGAGAGCGCACGGGGCACCCTTCCACAGAAGGCTCTACCTACAGCTTCTTTCTCTACCCTTGGTCAACCACGTGCTTCCACAATTAGATTCTAAAGGTCGGCTTCCTTGTAAGGACCTAGGGCAGGTAGTGGGACACCGTCCTGGGCCACTGGCAGAAAGGAAACACCAGGATGCTTCCAGTGAGCAGGAACCATGTTGACTGCAACCTGTGGTTGTTTCCTTGTTCTATTTCATGTAAGTGACATTGAAGAATTCACGAAGTTTCACACTGTAGTGTAAGGTGAAATTCATTTAGCTATGAGTTCTCCTTTAACCCCTGAACTACTCAAAAAAAAAAAAAAAGTATGTTTTCCTTTTCCTGCAGTATACTAAGATTCACTATTAAGTATTGTTTTCCAGATGTTAATCTTGGCTGGGACTTATTATATTTAGGACAGGTTAATCATGTCCTGAGGCAGCCTGGTGGGTCCTAGAAAAGAAACCACCACGGGTGGAATTGATCAGGAGAGCTCAGCCAGCACCTCCAGGAGAAGAAACCCTGGGGGAAATAAATACCCCTGCTTTATGGAACTTTATACATGCATCACGTTTGCGGATGACTTACCTACCGTCCCTGAACCGTGAGCTCAGTAAATATTTGTGGGATACAGGCACGAGCTGGAAGATTCTAGCCCAACCCCATCAAAGATGATAGAACAAGAATGCATATCCATTACGTTTTAGTTGAGGTATCTTGCACCTGATGACTGAGTTCAAAACCATTTTGAAGTTAACACTTTTTTAATTTTTTTTAAAAGAGGTAAGGTTTCTATTTTTTTTTAAACATTTTATTTATTTGAGAGAGAGAGACAGAGAGCATGAAAGAGAGAGAGAGCGAGCACACCCATGAGCAGGGGGGAGGGGTTTGGGGAAAGGGAGAGGCAGCTTCTCAGCTGAGCAGGGAGCCCTACCTGGGGCTCGATCCCAGGACCCCAGGATCATGACCCGAGCCAACCGACTGAGCCACCCAGGTACCCCGTGAAGTTAACACTTAAAAAAATATGTATCGATCTTTGGCCTCCTTTTAAGCCACCAGTGATCACTGTCACAGAGAAAACTGAATCCTGTCATAGCACATTATAGAAATATAGAAGTGACAAGAAATACTCTGCTTTGTTATAAAGCTTTTTACATTCTAAATAGAAGTGTTAAAATAAATTATTTTTGGTGCCTGGGTGGTGTAGTGGGTTAAGGGTCCGATTCTTGGTTTCACCTCAGGTCATGATCTCCAGGTCCTGGGATTGAGCCCCGCATCAGGCTCCACGCTCATCGAGGAGTCTACTTGGGATTCTCTCTCCCTCTCCCTCTGCCCCTGTCACTCATGCACTCTCTCTCTCTCTCTAAAATGAATAAATCTTGGGTGCCTGGGTGGCTCAGTCAGTTAAGCGTCTGCCTTCAGCTCAGGTCGTGATCCCAGGGTCCTGGGATCGAGTCCCACATCGGGCTCCCTGCACAGCAGGGGAGTCTGCTTTTCTCTCTCCTGCCTCTGCCCCTCCCCACTGCTTGTGAGCATGAACTCCCTTTCTGTATCTCTCTCAAATAAATAAACCAAATCTTTAAAAAATTAAAATTAAAATTAAAAAATAAAATGAATAAATCTTTAAATAAATAAATAATTTCTAGTAGGGCTCACTGAATTAAGTTGTATTTGGTTTCTAATATGGTGATTCTTTTTTTTTTTTTAAGATTTTATTTATTTATTTGACAAGAGAGAGACACTGCGAGAGAGGGAACACAAGCAGGGGGAGTCGGGGAGGAAGAAGCAGGCTTCCCATGGAGCAGGGAGCCCGATGCGGGGCTTGATC
This sequence comes from Phoca vitulina, assembly GCF_004348235.1. Taxonomy (NCBI): domain Eukaryota; kingdom Metazoa; phylum Chordata; class Mammalia; order Carnivora; family Phocidae; genus Phoca; species Phoca vitulina. The sequence continues at coordinate 393,956 of NW_022589829.1, read as the reverse complement.
CCAGGACCCTGGGATCATGACCTGAGCCACCCAGGCGCCCCTAATATGGTGATTATTCTTAACTAAAGATACCAGCTTAAATTAACAAATCTTTATGTGTGGGCTCAAAGGTTTAATTGCAGTTCTTCCTTGACCAAAAGGGATTACCAGACTTAGCCTTGCACGGGCACTAATGGCCAATGACTCCTTCCTTTTTGTATATAGTGGGGGTTAAACCAGAATTGAAAGGACTTTAAATGGTTCCAGAATATGCAGCTGTTAGAACTAGTACTCTCTGTTCTGTGGCCATGAGTATTCTAAATCACTTGACTTAAGCTTAATTTAACTGTGAGATGATGTGACTTACAAGCTGTGTCTCGTGGCAGGTCAGACGCAGCACTGATTAGGGATATGAGTACATCAGCAGCACATGCTTGTTCCCAGGAGCAGCAATAAGACCCCCACCACCACCCCCTCCTAGTACTCTATCCAAACTAGCTGTGGGGATGCTCCCAGCTTCTGACGATCTTATTTCACGATATACACAAGGTGCACCAAGAGGAGGACAAGAGAAACTTTTCATATGCAGCGAAATTTACTGCCTAGTGTGCACATGAACAGTTTTTTAACTCGTGGGTTGTAAGCTTAATGTTCACGTTTTTTAAAAAGTGACATGAGAACAGCCAGCTTCCTGGTGCCCAGAGTGGCCTGGACAAGCCGGTGTGCAGTCCCACTCATTTGCCCCAGCTCCGTAGTTGTGAAATCGCTCTCCATCCAGAACTGCGTCTGTGGGGTGCCCCACCAACGTCCCATTAGACAGTCAGGCAGCAAGAGATATTGCCGTGTGTTTCTACGCAGGGAAATAAGCTTTTCTTAAAAAGAAAAAAAAAGTAGCATAATAAAGATTTCTGGTGAAAAATGGGAACAGTGATTGGAAAGAGGAATACATCACTCATTTCACAGACAAAAAATATTTCAGGTTTTTGTTTTCCTTCCGTAGTTTAGTTTCTACTCATGTTTTTCTCTCCCTCTGAGGCAGAAACCGCATCAAAGAAGTAGATTTTCTTTCTACAGAACATTCTGTAAGTGGAGGATTCACATAGAAATAGACACAGTCTGCCTTCTCTTTTTTGCTTAATCTCCTCCACATGTTTCTGCGAGATCTGCAAACATCCATCACAAATTGCTGGGGAAAGGGCAATTTAGATAATACACGTTTTCTCTGAGTAAATTTTACAGTAAATCTGTACAGATTGTTTCAGGGATTATTTTAAATGAAATTATGCAGTGTATACCATTTTGTTCTGGGGGGGGTTTGCTCAGATTAAGTTTTTAAGATTTATTCATGTGTTAAGTATGGTTATAGCTATTTATTTTCATTACTACATAATATTCAATTATAAAAGTATACCACAATTTATTTTTCTGTTCTGTTCATGGACAGTCGGGTTGTTTCCAGGTTTGGGCTATGACAAATAATGATGCTCTGAGCATTTTGTTTTGTCACCTGGTATACATGTGCGAGAGTTTCTCTAGGGTGGATTATAGACATGGAATTGGTGCTCATAGGGGATGCATATTTTAACTTTATTAGAGATTGCTAATTTTTTTCCCAAGGAGATTGTATCTACTGACACGCCCACTAGTAGTATATGAGAGTCTTTGTTGCTTCACATATTTGCCCAAACACACTATTTTGAGACTTTGCCTGAATTATTCTGAGGGATTTTCTTAATTTAGTGGTTTTGAACAGTCTTTCCTGAAGGTGCCAAGGCCTGATGAAGGCATTATTACCCACTGTTAGATCAGAGTTTTATATGATGCCTTTCCAGTTTTATAAATGATGAAATGATGCCCAGTGAGGAGAGCTAGCCTGGTCTGGGTCACACAAGTAATCACACAGCTTTGCCCAGGACAGAAAAGAAGAGCCCGGTGCCCCATGCCCAGTCAGGACCACACTGCCCACCACCCCCTCTGCTTTCATATTGCTTCCTTTACTTGGGAAAGTCCCAAATCGTCTTAAAATAAGACTGAACTAAAGAGTCTAGAGTTATGCTTTAACAAAACCCAAGCGAGGAAAAGTAATATTTAGAGACTATGTTTTTAAAAAAAGAATGACTGCCATTGATTTTTCCTAAATCTGGATCTTTCTTTGTTACAAGAAGGGGACTGGGAAGGCATATGGAGCCTCCCCCCCCCCCCCCCCCCCCCCCCCCCCCGCAGTTCTATGAACATCTAGAACAAGGTGATCATTGCTTTACTCAGCACGAAAAGAAACCCTGGACTGTCCTTAAAAGGGCCAGGAATATCCAGATTTAATCTTCAGCCTGTCATCAAATTGATAAGTTATTCAGTGTAGAGAAGGAACAGGAGAATCCCTATGTTAGTACAGCTGTAGATGCCAAATTAGACCATCAGGACATAGGGAATTCGGATACTCCTAAGAGTGTTAACTTCCTACATCACCATGAGAACTAATAACCCAGACATCACCAGCCTGCATGCACAGCAATGTGGAAGCCCACTCAAGTGCAACTTACCTGTTTCTAACTCTTTCTTACTCTCATCTTTCAAACCTTGACGAAATGTTAACATGTTAACATAATTTGAGGTACAATGACTTTGCAATTTCCCAAGGTTTGAGGACTCTTGGAGTTTTAAATTATAACTGTGTTCCAAAATAAAAGAGTGATAAAAACATGGGGCGCCTGGGTGGCTCAGATGGTTAAGCGTCTGCCTTCGGCTCAGGTCATGATCCCAGGGTCTTGGGATCGAGCCTGGCATCAGGCTCCCTGCTCAGGGGGGAGCCTGCTTCTCCCTCTGCGCACCCCCCCCCCCCCCCGCTCATGATCTCTCTCTCTCTCTCTCTCAAATAAATAAATCTTTAAAAAAAAAGTGATAAAAACAATTATATATGTAATATATACAGTAATATATAAATATGTAATGTAGTCCTTGAAATGGTCACCAAGTGGATATAATATCCAATGCCATTTTCTTTGGATGCATTCATACATTCAACAGAAATTTACTAAGCATCTGTGTGTCCCAGAGGTTAATCAGTACCAGGTGTGAGGTCAAGAACCAAAATGTCACCATGGAAAGATCTAAAAGGACAGACTTCTATTGAGCAAATCACAAATATATATACATAGATACAGATTATGGTGAGTGAAATTTCTCTCTAAAAGAGAATTCAAGGCGAAACATTTCAAAACCACCGGAAAATTACCTGTGAGAAGCCAGTAATCATTTAACACACACAATAAAATTATTTTTCATGTATATTTAGTTCCTTCTTTTATTTTGGAATGTCGTTAGATTTAGCAAATGAGTCTTTTCCAGTGAAATCAAGCCATATGTCCTGCTTAAATATCTCAAGTTTAAACATTTGTATTGGTTCAAAGGAAGAAAGAAAAAGAATAGGCCATAGGAGCTAAATTAAAACATACTTTTCTTCCTCATTTTATGATAAAAATAATTAACTGGTTTGACTCGCAGCTTTCTAGAAATGTCTGTACTCTAATCAAAATTTTCTTACGATCCCTAAGAAGAAAGTTTCTACTTTGGCGATGGGTGTTAGAAGGTGGTGTTATTACTGCAGAAGTTCTGACTAGTCCCAGGATTGTAAACTGTATACAGAGGCTCCCGGACTTAGGACACTTCAACTAGAACTTTCGACTTTGCAGTGGTGTGGAAACAATACAGATTCAGTAGAAAGCATACTTGGAATGTGGATCTTACCCCAGGTTAGCGATGTGCAGCAAGCGCCTCTCCAGAAAGGCTGAGCAGCGGCAGTGACTCGGTTCCCAGACAGCCACATGCTCACAAGGATAGCACACTTACAACCATTCTGTACCCATACAGCCATTGGGCTTGTGGCTTTCAGTACAGTATTCAGTCAATTACATGAGCTAGTCAATGCTTGATCATAAAATGGCTTTGTGTTAGATGATTTGGCCCAACTGTAGACTAATGGAAGTGTTCGGAGCATGTTTCAGGTGGGCGAGGCTCAGCTATGATGTTCAGTAGGTTTAGGTGTATTAAATGCATTTTCAAATTAGGATATTTTCAACTTACCATAGGTTTATTGAGATGTAGCATATCGTAAATCAAGGAAGGTCTGTATTCTTTCTTTGCACCATGAATTGAGTCCAGAAGATTCTCATGTGCAGTCAGAATTGCCACAGAACCAAAGTTTCCTTTGGTAATCTTTCATAAACTCAAAATAATCTCCCCTTTGCTAGATACATGAAAAAGAAAGCATGCTAGTCAGAAACAGACCCTGAAGGTTTTCACCCTTGATGGAATGTAAAGAATGGAAAAACTTAGCCACGGAATGTAGATATAGAGAAGGGAGTTGTCCAGGATTATTCCTAAGAATGTGGCTTGAACAACTGGACGAACAGAGGTGCCATTTAAGAAGTAGGATGAGCAGGTTTTGGGAGTTAGGACTGAGAGTTCAGTCTGTTGGAGGAGTTGCCAAACAGTCTGGCGCCCCAAATTCTCCAGTGTCAGGAGACAGTTGGGGATACTGGAGCGCGGAAGGAAGCTTTGCTCTAGAAGTGTAAGAGTGAGGGTGTTAGCTAGAGATCATACTGAACACAGTGGGGATGGCTGGGGTATTGATAGAGGCGAGAAGAGAACAGGGCCTGAGGACTGCTACTCCTGAGCTCAGGGGGAGGAGGGGGAGCACTGGCCAAAGGTGAGGTTGGCCTCTTCTGTGTTCCAGGCTGTCGTGATATCTGAAAATATGGCTTCTGGAACTCCACCAGAGCCCAGAGAGACTTGCCATTCATCAAAGACTGTAGCTTCAGGGCATGTTAATTGCTTTTATCACCTTACTTAGGTCACATTAACCTTTCAGTCAGTGCAATTCCTCAAACTTCTCAAAAGAACAGCTAAGTCACTGTCTTTTTTTAAGCCAAAGATGATTAGTCTTTAATTCTTGTTAACTGATTGGACCCCGCCTTGTTTTATTACCGGTCTCGCCGTATCCGTAGAATCTTATTCCTAACGCTTAGCAGATGTGTGCTCTCAGGCCAGTTGCTTAGCTTTCTGTGCTTCAGTTTCCTGACCAGTAAATCGGAGGTGTTAGTAGTGTCCACCCCATAGGGTCTGTGAGGATGAGATGAGCTAATTCATGTAAAGTACCTGGAACAATGCCTGGCACATCAGTTCTTAATAAATGTTTGTTGTCATCGTCCTCCTCATCTATCAGAGTTTCTCATGATTATATTCCAAAACCTCTCACCTAGTTAGTATTTGTCTTTAGGGGAACTATGGAACATGTCAAGGAACTGCTATGCTAACTGCAAGGAACCCAAAAGAAAGAGAGGGTGGGTTGGGGGGGCAAGCAGAGAAAGAGATATAGGCCCTCTATCCCCACTTCAAACATATTTCTTCCCTTTTATTTGCTTTTCATATTGTTTCTAGAAGTGTCTCATGTGAAGAAAGAGTTCTACTACTTGAGGGAAGAAAGTAATCTTGGCTATGCTGCTAACTAGGGTAATTTTCCAGCTCCTCTCAACCACAATTCAATTCAGCAAGGCTTTTTGGACTCTGTGCCTACTATGTGCAGAGAGATGTCTGGGTTCCTTAGGGGGAAAGGAATAAGGTTGTCCTCTGCCTCCACGTGGTTCATAATATAGTAGTTGCCCTGAGCCCACAGGCCCTGAATCAGGAGTTACGCCGTGTGCTGGGGCAGAGATACAGAGCACAGAGACAGCAGGGAGGAGGGGCCTCCTGGAGAAGGAGGCTTTGGAGAAAGGGCAGGATCTCAGTAGGCAGAGATGCATGGGGGGTAAGCCGAGGCAGCAGGGACAGTATACACAGAGGGAGGGGCATCGAGTGTGCCTCATTCTCCACACACAAATGATCCTAGACTTTCAGGCTTCAGTCTGGTTTGACTGGCACATAGCGGAAAGAAGGTGGGGACCCAGTATGTCTCCTAGAGAAGTTCAGCATTTATGCCCAGGTTTTGGAGCAAATGAGTGATAGAATCAGCACTGTGTTTTCGGAAGTTGCATGAGACACCAGCATTCCTTTACCTTGTGTTTCAAGACTGTTGGCAAGTTACCACAGGAAAGGGACGGTAAGACACCAGATTAAAATTCTCTCTAAACAGAACTAGCTCTCAGTATTCATTTTCAACCTAGCTCATTAGGGCAGGTTGGGCCTTCTTATATTTTGTTAATTGCCTGTACCTGAAGAATCTTTCTAAAACAAAAAAAAAACTACAGCACACATTGCTGCCATTTGAAAGCCTGAGTTTTTAAAGAGTATAATACATAGTGACAGTTTTGATGTATGCCAGCGGGTGTGGGTCCCGGTACTTCACCGTTCTCTGCCTGCATGATTTAAAATGACAGTGTAGCCTGTCAAACTTAAATGTGAGTGAAGCTCCTTGGATATTTATAAAACATCAAATAGATAGAATTGTGTCAGCAAAAGATGGGCGCTTTTATTACTAAACCACAGAAGGATTTTTGGATGATAGTTGCCGGCAACACAGCTGTAAGCTGAACTCCAAGCTGCAGCGTGAACATGGTGGTCCACGGCTGTGAAGGTGTTTGCACCCATTGCGGTAAAAGGGTATCAGAATACTCCAAGCAAGTCAATGATGCAACTTCTGTTTTGTTTTGTCAATGAATTAATGATCCGCCGTTTCAGGTTTCCCTGAGAAAGTGGCAGTTACCCATGCAAATAAAGCAAGCATTAGTCTGCAAACCTAGTTGGCGGTTTGCCGGTTTTCAGCCGTTTTACCAGATACCTTAAGGCCTCAACTCCAACTTGGAGTGGAGATTTTTTTACGTGTAGTTCTAGACATAGCCTGCCTACTGCGATATATATATTCCCAGGGGTGCGTGGACACTAGTTTTTGTGAATTTACTAATGCTTAAATACTTGCAAAACTGCACGAAGAGAACGAGCGCCATAATCCCCACCCGCAGCGTCCAGCGCGAACCCGCCCGCGTCTGCTTGGTCCGGCCCGAGCCCCGCCTCCGGGGGCGTCCCCTGGCCCTCTGGGTCCCACAGGCCTCCCCCGGCCCCGCCCCGCGTCCCGCAGGCCCCGCCCCGGCGCCGGGCTCTGACGTCACCGTCTGCGCCGCGCGCGGCAGAAACAGGAAGTGGGACCAAAACAAAGGAGCGGCGGCGGGGAGCGGGCCTTCCTCTTTCTCCCTCTTCCGAGCCCATTTTGGCCCTGGCCACCGACCCTAGGGAGCCGTCCCACTATGTCCAACATGGAAAAACACCTGTTCAACCTAAAGTTCGCCGCCAAAGAACTCGGCAGGAGTGCCAAAAAATGCGACAAGGAGGAAAAGGCCGAAAAGGCCAAGATTAAAAAGGCCATTCAGAAGGGCAACATGGAAGTGGCGAGGATACACGCCGAAAATGCCATTCGCCAGAAGAACCAAGCGGTGAATTTCTTGAGAATGAGTGCGCGGGTCGATGCGGTGGCTGCCAGAGTCCAGACGGCGGTGACGATGGGCAAGGTGACCAAGTCGATGGCCGGTGTGGTTAAGTCGATGGATGCGACGTTGAAGACTGTGAATTTGGAGAAGATATCTGCTTTGATGGACAAATTTGAGCACCAGTTTGAGACGCTGGACGTCCAGACGCAGCAAATGGAAGACACGATGAGCAGCACGACTACGCTGACCACTCCCCAGAACCAAGTGGATATGCTGCTTCAGGAAATGGCAGACGAGGCTGGCCTAGACCTCAACATGGAGCTGCCGCAGGGGCAGACGGGCTCCGTGGGCACTAGCGTGGCTTCCGCCGAGCAGGATGAACTATCCCAGAGACTGGCCCGCCTGCGGGATCAGGTGTGACGACAGAACCCACTCTGAGGTTTCTTGGCCGTAGCCACCTTCTGAAATGCTCTGTATATTATATATTATACAGTAGAAACTGAACATGCCAGAATGCTGAAATGCTCTTTACTTAAGATGCTTCTACCTTTGGGTTTACAATGCTCTCCAGATACACTAAGAAATTCCAGGCTTCCTCCATCTTAGCTGGATTTTAAAGTTCCGTATAGCTTGTGATGTGTATTTTTATAGCTGCCTCTTAACAGAACTAGTTAATTTGGTGTGTATGAATCTTTCTCAAAAATTTGGTCAAAACTCTTGTTCCGTGTATTCAGTTTTCTGCCTGAATTTATCAAAATTGAACTCTTTTTAATTTAGTGTAATTGGTAATACCTAGAGTTGACAGGTGGTGCATAAAAATTAGAGAGAGGAGAATGATTACTTAATTGATTACAGGGCTATCAACACCTCATTCAACCTAACGGGACAGTGCTATTTTTGTGTATTTTTTTTTTCTTTACCATCACATCCAGACTACTGTTCTATTGATCTGTTCTCATAACTTATACTAAAATTATGGTAGGGCATTCTGCATAATATTCTCTTACTGTTTATGTTCCACAAATTTTTTGTGTGGTAGTTATTCTTTTATAACTGGAAAAAATGCCACATAATTTCATTTATTAGAAGTAAAAACTGCTCATTTATATTTTCATTTATTAAAGAGTTTTTCAAAAGACACGGTTGAACATGACAGTTTCAAATGAACATCTTAAACACATTTCTTGTTCTTTTCCTATTTCAACACTTTAATTAGACTTGTCATAAAGTATGTTAATTAGCATGGCAGTCGTATTACTCTAACATTGCCAAAGAACTGTTGATTGGTTTGAGAAAACCCTGGGGTGGTGTGTTTGTAGGTTTTCTTTAATTGTTTATAACCAAAAATAGATATAAAATTAGAACTGCTTTTTAAGTTCTAATTATTTGCAATTATTATTTTCTTTTAAAGCAACAACCTGTTGAGAAAAACCTTAGAAATATAAGTTGGATGTTTTATTTAGCCATGCAAATAACTTAAATATACATGCAGCCACCTGGACGTCCGGGAAGAGGGAAAGATGCAGAATGGGACAGCGGGCTTGACCCTCTAAGGCCAGAGCCCATCTGTGCTGCCTTTTGTCTTTCTGGAACAGCAGTATGTATTCTCTGGCTGCAGAGGAAAGCCTGTGGCCCCCACTTTCTCATGGCCTCCAAACATGGAGAACAGCAACTTGCTTTGGCTTTGGCAAGTATATTAATCTAAGTCAAATACTTAAGGACATTTGAAATTCCCCTTTTCCTTCACTGGTAGATTTCCCCATAAAAGAATTCCAGTGTTTCAGAAGATACTTACAGGGACTCTTACAAGCCCTTTGAAAGATTCATGACCAAATAGTCACCATTACTTTTTCCATTATGAATGAGTGTGTTTAAAAAAAAAAGAAAAAATGAACAGGTATATGCAGATGAGGAGTCCTGACCCTCATATTTAAGTGTCTTTATATCTGACTGGATGTTGTTCCGAAGTCTTCCATAAGAGACACCTGTCGATTGTCTGCCCTGTATCTTCTTTCTAGAACTCTCCCCTTTTGGTGTCTCTTCTCATCCACATGGTTGCACAGAAGCAGCTGTGTGAGTATAGCATGAGTCATAACCCTTCTTTAGACTGGAAAAAATAATTACAACTTAAAATATAGCTAGTGTCAAATCCTTTGGTAAATTAAAGACCCTTTTATAGTACAAATATTCCCAACAAAATTAATATATTTTGTGAGATTAAACAATGCTTGTATATGCTTGAACTTTCTTAAAATATGTTCATTTCAAACTATATGAATATACATTTTTATGAACCATATTTTCAAAAGCATACCAGGCCCATGAATTATTTCCTCACTTTTGCAGTTGATGAAATGCTGAAATGTAAGCCACAGAAGTTTGTCAAATAAATCATTTTAAACTGCATGATATTGCATGTGAGTGTGCATCCTGTTTAAAAAAACTATTTAAAAAAAATAATTCAGAGGTAGATTTGGTTCAGAAAGTGTGGTATTTTTCCAAACTCCCCCTTAACACCTTAATTTCTGTTTTGTTAACATGGAATGTCCATGTATATTTCAAGAAACCCTAGCTATTACTTCTTTACTATAATAGTTTCTTCCTAGCAACAAGACTCTTCCTCATCTTGAAACTAACCTGGGCTAATGATAGATAAAATTTATAAAAAGCTCAAACTCAAACATACCAAGGATATAGTTAATCTTCCGCACAGCTACTGGTACCATTTTTACTCTTACTTCTCCTTTTTTATTTTCTGCCTTCACATGCACAGTTTTAACATGGATTTGGAATATACTTTTATGAACTATTTAGTTTATTTCAGTTCAGATGATACCTGCAATTGGAAAAGGCTTACTAAAGCAGTTTCTTCTGGAAGTGATAATGCATATGTGTGCCCTTCAGATGGAGGCATGCTATGAGTCTTGTACACCACGTGCCTACCCTGTGTCCTGATTTGGCAAAGAGCCACCTAAAATTAGCACCAGTCTGTTAACCTTATTAACTGAACGTAGTCTCAAGTTAGCCAAACAAATCTCACATCATAAAGCAGAAGTGAGGGACCTTGGGTTCTAGATGCTTCCTTGTAATATGCACACCATTCTCTAGGAGGCATTTCTGTAGCCAAAATCCAAAGCTCAAGACCTTCAATACTATTGGCAAAAAGCTACAAGCCGGTGGACATTGAATAAACTGATGAATAGCCACTTGTAATTTTTTTTTTTTTTTAATCAACTGATGCACTAGTAAAATACCCGCCTGGTTTACCTAGGTTTGTTTTTCTATGACTAGATGGTAAAACGATGTCTGTCTTGGTCACAATTACTGGGCCTGGTGTGGTACCCAGCTCAGTTTGCTCCTGATTGTGTCCCTGGCGTGAATGCATAGCTCCCTTGGGGTTCTCACCCGTGATCATGCCTAGAGCTCTCTAACGACAAAGTACACAGTGAGTAAAAGGGGGTGCAGTGGGCACTCAGCCAAAGCCCTGTTGTGTCTCCTCAGAAGCACTGTGTCCTTTTCCTTCAGCGCATTTCCCCAAATTGAAATGTTCACTCTTGCTCTTCAGGGTTTATACATCCTCCCTCATTCTTGCAGGACAAACAATTCAGCAGTTTTTATTCAGAATGACTGAATACAGTAAAAGATTTAGACTAAAGTATATCAGATGTTGGCTATCTGGGGCTTCTTTCTAGAGAGAAAAAAAAAAGACACATTTCTGCCTTAAACAGTCCTCAGTACAGTTAGGTAGATAAACCATACACGTAAAGAGAAAAACGGTCATGAATGTATACAAACGTTACAAAGTCATCAAAATGAACATTTAAGATTAGTGTACTTGACACACACGACGTGTTTTATACCTTGACTTCTAAAAAGGGAGTGAGTCACAGTATAAGGGAGTAGCCCATGCTAATCAAATCATGAACATTAACTACACAGAGAATGGAATCAGTGTCGGCAGTGGTTAGAACTGGCTTCTTGCGGGTGGTAGGGTTGAATCTGGGGCTTCAAAGAAAAAGAAGTGGGAATTACACGAAGGTCGGAGAGGCCCAAAGCCATACGGGGATTTGAAAGTGGAGGGTTTGTTCGATGTCAAGACGTCAAAAAGAGTGAAGAGGTTGGACAGATTGGGAAGGGCTTGGAGGCCAGGTTGAAAATGTGAACTTTACCCTGAGGAAGGAAGCAGGAGCGTGATCATCGGAAAACTGTATAATCCCAGTGAAGCGAGACAGCCTAGAGCAGGGTGGCAGGAAAAACGGAGAGGAAAGGTGTTCCGCAAACTTTGACGTGCACAGGGGTCACTGAGTCCCCGGGGATACTGCGGGTCAGAACCACCAGGGGATATGGCTCAGCTGCAAATCCTCATCCCCAAGGTCTGCAGGTGCTGCTGCTGGTCTGAGGACCCCCTTCTAAGTGGCACGGATCTTAACCTGCCGCGCGTCAGAACTGCCTGGTACCTTGTCATTGTGCGGGTAATATTTTTCTCCTCCACAGTAGTTTTATATCATGTACATTAGCACCAGGAAGTAAATTTCAGTAACACACTGAGAGAAGTTTCTTACTAACCTTTGACAGTTCCAGCTTGCTACATTTTCACAAACAAAATAATTACGGATACTTTTTAATTACATTTAGTTGGTGCTTTTTCTCAGATCTCATTGTTTAAAGGTATTTAACAGAAATGGTTTTCATCTTTTCATAATCCTTTGTCCGTCCTCATGACCAACTGCATGGTCACAAGAACACTGTGACTTCTGAGCCATTTTAGTGGGATAGCAGACAGCAGATGAGAAATACACAATGCACTGCTCTCTTGTGCCAGTATCCAGCAGAAGGGGATCTAAATGACAAGAATGAAAATGTTCCTGCAAACATGAACATCCTCAGCGGTAGCAGGAAATAATGGGAAAAAAATCAAAGTAAATTGCTTTTTAGCTACTTTTTTGTAGAGTCCATATCACTATCGTGACTTTTTTTAAGTATAGTTTGGTACTGTCTTGCAACTCTATCTAGTGTGAGGGAACTGTCTCCAAGGTTGATTCTTAAATCTGGTTAATTTTTCCACTAAAGAGGCAGTGGCATATTTAAGAAGACAATTTTACTAACCCTTTAAAATGTAGTCTTACGAAATTCTGTGTATGATTTAGAAGACTCTTTTAAAACTCATCTCTCTATAGATACTATCTTAGGAGCTCCAATTTGAAGCACTTCTAAAACATGCTGGAAAATACACTGAACCAAAGACTAAGGCAAAAGGCTGGCAGAAATCTACTACTATAGATTTCTCTTTCATTCCTTTATGCCTTAGAGGGTCTTTCAAAGAACTAGGGGACACATTCACATTCGGGGGAGGGATTTTCACGTTTTATTTTCATTGCACAAATTTGAAATGCATGAACTCACAATACCATTCAGCATCAGGAACGATGCAGAAGGGACTCCTGAAAATGTTCATTGATGCCTCTCGGATCTCACTTAGATCGCTAACTATCAGAGCTGGAAGGAACTTCGAGTATCCATCCTGGAGATTAGGGATGGGTACAAACTTGACATCTTTGCCTTTGTCATTGGCATCTCTGACCCGCTTATTTTTAATAGCGTTCTGTAAGGTACTCCCACCGCTTCCTTTGGAAGGCAGTCTTTAATCACATCTATCAAGAACTTTTGATGTATTTTTTTAACCACATTTCATTGTTTCTACTTATACTAGTTATTACCATCTGAATCAATTCGCCCACCTACCTCCACCCTGTTTGCATCCTGTTTGAAATTGGTTGCTTCCTAAACTCTAACTATAGCCAAAACCTCCATATTTAATTTTCTAGCCCCTTTATTCGGAGATGATTGGTTTCTGTATCACATGTTCAGTATTATATGTCTCCTGCCAAGAGGACAGACCATCTCTGTAATCAATTAGTGTAGCCCAGTGTGAGGGAGGCAGCTCATCTCCCCACCGGACCCACCTGGTTGTCTGGGCTACAGACCAGAGCCCCCTTTCCAGGAGCTGAGAACTCACTCCGTCACAGAGACCTTCTGCCCTTTTCCTGCTAGATGGTCGGGAACTCACTGTGTACTTCAGATGTGCTCTCCACTCTGCCAAATTCAAGGCCAGCAAGGACTGAGCCAAAGGACACTATGGCTCTCAAACCAGGCCTCAAGAAGCCCGGCCTGCTACGTTTCCCCAGCTAGCAAGGGCCCCCCTCCTGTGGCTCTCGCAGGGCTGTCTGCGCTCTGTCCAAACTCCTCCCCCTCGGGAACTAGCTCTGCCCCCAGCCAATTCGCCCACCTTCTGGTAGGCACACAGCAGCACCTCCCGGGGCTCGCGGCCCCCAGTCCAGAGAGGCCCAGGCGGATCACGGCCCCTTTGGCTTCTCTGCAACCTTGCCACCAGCCCATAGTTCTGCAGTCCTTCTCCAGGAGCAGATGACTCTGACAACGCCCATGGCAGGCGGTGCCGCCACAGACCCGCCCACCACCACCATAGCTGACATGACCTCATTCCTGATGCTGTCCTCCTGCCACTTCCAGTCTCTGACAGGAAATCCCCACCGCCAGCCGACCCACTCCCGCCCCTTCCGACAGTCGGCTTGTGGCTGAGGCCAGGGGCCGCCTCTCTTGCAGCTCTAAGGGAGGCCTTGGGTGTGGAGCTGCTGGCCCTTGTGCACAGGGTGCCTGGGCGAAGGGCCACCAAAATGTCGCCCCAGCACCAGGCCACCATCCTGGACCACTGGGAGCTATCTTTAGCTCCCTAGGAGGAAGGAGATACAATGGCCAAGGGAATTAAGTGATCTTAATGTGTCTTTGCCCTCCCTCTTGCCCATGCTGGAAGCATCTCTCGGGCCTGCCATGCAGGCTAGTGGAGGGAGCATGTGGAGATGGGGAGCGGGGGTGACACCTGTCCCGCACTGTGCAGATGCCCACAAGCATTAGAGCATTCGAGGAAGGCCTAATGCTCCATCACTTAACTTCAGTAAAGGAATCCAAACCACGCTGAGTTGGACAGGCAAGGAAGTCGGCCGTGTCCCTTTAGTCTGGGGCACGTTCACCCTCCCCAGGGCTGGAGCCTCACCCACAGTCAGGAGACCAGGGGCCACTCAAACCCCTCCTTCCCCTCCATGTTCTCCTTCCCTTTGAAGCCCCTCCTCCAGAAGGATTCCTTGCTCACCAGCTAACCAGTCCCCATGTCCTCCTGTGTCTTGACAGTCTCCACAGTGTCCATTATGGGCTGGGCCTCTCAGCCACCTGCTCACTTACCTCTTCCAGCTGCGGGCGGAGGAAGGGAGCAGACGTTCATTCATCAAACAAAGATGCGGGGACCAGGCCCGCACTAGGTGCTGGGGATACGTGGGCCAACAAGACCGAGACGTGCCCCGTGGGTCTTGCGTTTTGGAGGAAGAAATAGATAATAAGCGTAAAACAAATAAATGGGAATCGTGTCAGGCCGTGGTAGGTACCACGTAGAAAAAATAAAGCAAGGTTGGCGTGGAGATTTTAGCTAAGATGGGCAGGGGGCCTCTCTGTGAGGAGGGAGAGCACGTGCCCACGGGGCCCCTCGCGTCCACGTCTTCTTCCACGTGCAGATACCACGTGATTTCCTTTCCCTTCACTCCGTGTGTCCCTCCAGGTGCGCACACCAGATGAAGCCTGCTGACGCCCGCACACTCGCACGCAACTTTCGGACATTGTTAGGAACTCATCACACTACAGGAGCATCTCCGAGCTCCCGCGTTGTACTGACACCGCAACATGGCCTTCTGCCACTAGCTTAGCCTTGAAGGAGGCCCCGTGCCCCTTCCCAATGTCTGAGTAGCCCCTCACCCCCAACTGTGGGTAAGAGGAAAGAGGGAAAGCAGAGGTAAAGAGAAGAAAAGAAAATGCAGCCTTAGCCCCTCAGTCAGGAATGTTGTGCTGTCTAGGCAGGTACATGGTCAGGGAAGAAAGGCAGAACGTACCCCAGCTCCCCCACCTGCCCCTGCCCTCCGGTGCCTCGGTGACTGTCCCATCCCCTAGACCCACCGCCCAGGAGAAAGCCACCCGAGAACACTTCTGAGCATGTGCTGGCTTTCTTTTCAGCTTCCTGGAGAGAATCGACAGTGTCAGTTTGGTGGACTACACACCCACAGACCAGGTATGTGAAGCCAGAGCCCGCAGTCACCTGCTTGAACTTGGCGAGATTAGAGGAATTGTCAGTATTTATTCACTGATGATTTGTAAATGGATGAAAGGGTGAAGTCCATAAAACAGCTACTTCCTGCAATTGTGTCCACTGTCCCTGCACGTGCACAGGGTATATTTACCATACCCTGTGATTCAGCGCCTGACTTAGCTCTCTAAAATTTCCTGGATTTCTAACCTGCCAATGTCGTAACAACTTTATCTGTGCGATAGCAGTGTGCAGTTCCCATTGCTCTTGGAGCTGTCCACAGCAAGCTCAACCTTTGCTTCTCCAGCTTCGTCCACTCTGCCCATTCTACTTTGGGCCCTGGGCTGGGTCACACATACAGGCACGCTCTCCAGGTGCGACTCAGAGTGTGGTCTTTGGGTTAAGCTGGATCAAAGTGCCCAACTGCCCATTTGTAAGTAGCAGGGAGGGAGCTTCCGTGCCCCCTGGAACCTTTGGCCATCAGGCATCCACAGAGACTCGGATCACTCCGAATTGCTCAGCTTAGGAGCCCCCCAGACACCTCAGGAGCTAGTGAACTCCAAGGAAGCTGGGGGGGGCTCCGTTCAAACTGCCCGTCCGAGACTCCCCCAGTGTCTGTGTCCCCTGGAGGGCCTTGGCTGTGGGCCCTTCCTGGCGGCTCTCTCTTCTCTGCCTCCCCTGGAGGCCTGAGCTCCTCTCTCCCCTGAAATCCATGACTCTGAGAGGCTGACCCCAAGAGCTCAAAATTATCCGACAGAGCAATCGAGCCTTTGATTTCTCACCCATCGGCGTGCACCCGCAGCAGGTGGCTCTCCAGGAAGGCGCAGCAGCCGAGCACCACCAGGACCCCGTGTCAGCTGCACCTGTGACAGGATGCCCTGGGACCCCTGCAGAAGTGATTTAAAAAAAAATCCTAAAGAAAATAAAAGCACAGCTCTTAAGTCTCTAAGACCAAACCAGCACATTGATTGTGACTTTCTGCTTGGGGGGCGGCAGGGGGCTGGGGGCAGAGCATTTGTCTGACTTTTTAAGTATCATTGTCTCTCTCACAATTGGAAGAAGTGGTTATTTGAAAAACTTGTTTACTATGGTTGCGGTTACGTTCAGGGCTTTCCTTCTGAAGAACAGTGATGCCACTTGGTTTGTCTTCTTGTTCTCAGGATCTTCTCAGATGCAGAGTCCTGACATCAGGGATTTTCGAGACCCGATTCCAAGTGGACAAAGTAAACTTTCAGTAAGTCGTTGAGAGCAGGCCTGCCAGAGATGGGGAGTCGGACGCCCCCCTGGCTGCCTGCTGGGGCCTAATGGGGTCAGGGAGCCCGGCCTTCCTGCCATGGGCTGGGCCCTGGGGCTTCAGTCATCCCAGCTGTGCCTCACTACCCTTCTGGATAAGTCCATACAGACTCTGTGGCCCTAAAGGGCATGCAGTTAAGTGTAGGGCAGGGAGGAAGGTGGGAGCCAGGGCCACCTGAGAAGGTGAGGACTATCCAGAGCAGCCATCCAGGCAGGGGGATGCCCCCTGAGGGCTGCCCTGAGCAGAGGGGCCCGAGCCGGCCTGGTGACTGCACGGTGAGGCCTGTGACCCCAAGAAACAACGGGGTGTGGACTCCCGGGCCCGGCAATGGTGCAGAACCTCAGAGCGGGCGGAGCCGTCTGCCGAGGCCACACAGGGAGCAGTGCCACGGGCCCGGAGCCACGGGCCCGGAGCCACGGCAGAGGAGGGACATGGAGGGGGTCTCGCCTCAAATGATCGTGCCCTGATCTTCCTCCACAGCATGTTTGACGTCGGCGGCCAGAGGGACGAGAGAAGAAAATGGATCCAGTGCTTTAACGGTGATTGCTATGCTTTCTCAAGAATAGGGATGAATTCTCACACTCATTCCTGCTATTGCACTTCAGTAGTTTTGAATTAGACCATCTATTACGTGCCTTAAATGTGAATCTCACCAGGAATCGAAGCATCCCAGCTTTACATTTAGCATAGGCTCATGGGGTACATTACTGAAACACACAGTGCTTCTTTAAGTCATTCTCATAATCCCGGGGTGAAAATGAGTAGCGGTTGGATGCAGACCTTATCATGACCACGCAGTGGCTCTCTGTCTAACGGAGGCGCTTCTCTTTGTCTCTCTTCTCCCACGAAGACGTCACAGCTATCATTTATGTCGCCGCCTGCAGCAGCTACAACATGGTGATTCGGGAAGATAACAACACCAACAGGCTCAGAGAGTCCCTGGACCTCTTCGAAAGCATCTGGAACAACAGGTGATAAAAATAAGAAATTCAGGGGCACCTGGGTGACTCAGTCGTTAAGCGTCTGCCTTCGTCTCAGGTCATGATCCCAGGGTCCTGGGATCGAACCCCACAACGGGCTCTCTGCTCTGCGGGAAACCTGCTTCTCCCTCTCCCACTCCCCCTGCTTGTGTTCCCTCTCTCACTGTGTCTCTCTCTGTCAAATAAATAAAATCTAAAAAAAAAAAAAAGAAAAGAAAAATTCAGTTGCACCTCTGGAAATTGCAAATTTTCTTTCATGAAAAATACCACTCAGCTCACTTTCATTATTATTCTCCAGATATATTTTCTTTCCGTGCTGATAAATCCAGAACCGTCAGCAGGGTCTTTTTTGGCCCATCTCATGCATAGACACACTTAGTACGGGGAGTATTCTCTGATGACGCTCTGACAGTGCTTTGTCAAGAACACTCAGGTATCTGTTTTGAAAGCTCAAGATTACCTCTAGGGTTCAAAACTGGTTTTGTTTGGTTTTTGAAACTTAGACAGTACCATCCACAAATAACTAGATAATTTCTAGAAGATCCCTTACAGGTCAAAAGCACAGCATAGTCATGTTTGAAACTGCTACTGTTGCAAAGGGTGATTATTTTAGAAAGGAATACCCACCAAACGCACACATACACAATACACACATAGATATTAAAAATCAAAGTATCTTCTGAACTATTTAAGAAGAAATATCACCAAGGAGGAACAGGAAACGTTAAGCTGAACTTGCAAAACATTTGGTTTATCTGAGAAGTTTTTCTCTATCAAAAGTGTTCAACAACTGTTCTCAGTGGAATAGTATTAAGACAATGAGAAAGAAAAAGAGGAAATACTGGCTATATGGAAGAACACTTTGGAGTCATTAAAAATTTATATATATATAAACATATATATGTTATATATAATATTTACACATATTATATATATTTATATATATATGTAAACACACATAGTCACATGAGAAAATGACCACAATATTGTTAAATGAAAAAGCAGATTTAAAAATACCATGATCTTGTTTTTATAAATATGTCTGAGGATAGGAAAAAACCTGGAAGTAAAAACATAACAGTTCTAATAGTTGCCTCTAATAGTAATTACATTTGATTTTTTTCTACGATTAATTTTTCTATAATTAAAAATTCATTTTTACCAGGATTCGCTATTTTCTAACAAGGAACAGTAAAGCTATTTCCATTTGGAGGAAGAATGGATTGTGTTTCTACTTCATAGTAAGATTCCTGTGCACTAATCATCAGCTTGATTCCTTTGAAATAATAGAATTTACAAAGGCTTTGCTCATGCACATACTGAGTTCATCTTAAGCCCGTGCTCTGTGTCTGCTTAATAAAACAGAGAGAGAACCTTCCCCATCCTTCACTGTCACTGTACCTGAGCCCCTCTCCTTAGCCTGTCCAATGCCGTGGCCTTGACCAAAGTCTAACATCCTGCTCCACCTCTGGAGAACCTCAGCCTGCTCAGACTCAGCACAGGAAGAGCCAAGCCAGCTACAAATTACATTCTGTGTGATTAGCTAATGACTCATGTGTTTTGTTGTTGTTATTAACGCTCTAACGTCTCGTTTTCCCACCCTTTATTAGTAAACGGCCGTGCAAAAATCCAGGTGTATTTATTCCATAAATAACCCTTAGCTTTGGTGCCAAGAAATTTACATTCCCAGGAAAGATGAATTCGAAAATACTGAACTGCTAAATCAACTATCTCTATTTATTTATTATAAGGTTTACTCATTATAAGAACATCTTGCTTGCAGCTGGAGCAGGGGTCCACGAGATTGGTGTATCACATAATTCTAAATCCTGTACATTTCAGGAAGATGGCAGTGTTCTTCTTTTCAGCAAGTAACTCCTATGTTACAGGTACTTTCACGTACTCGTGGATGTGAACTTGGTACGTTTATTTCTCTTTTCAGGTGGTTACGGACCATTTCTATCATCTTGTTCTTGAACAAACAGGATATGTTGGCAGAAAAAGTCTTGGCAGGGAAATCAAAAATTGAAGATTATTTCCCAGAGTATGCAAATTATACTGTTCCTGAAGATGGTAAGATTTCAAAACTAGTTTTTCCTGACTAAGGAAAAGGATTGATTGTTTTTTTTTAATAGCCCTGTTACTGTAGTGCAAACAGTTCTGACGATTTTAGGGAATTCCAGTTAATTTGAATCCATCCTCTGGACTACTGCCCCACCTTAAAATACGAGCATATTGCAGTGTCCTATTTCGGATTCCATGTGTAAGAATGTCAAGGTTTGACTTTGCATTCAAAGTGCGCAGGAGGAGACAGGGCGCTTTTGGGTGTGGGTATGTCACTGGCTGAATTAAGTTCTGTCTCTTGGTGCCGTGGTTGGGTCTGTCGTGAACTGGGCACTG
This sequence comes from Phoca vitulina, assembly GCF_004348235.1. NCBI lineage: Eukaryota > Metazoa > Chordata > Mammalia > Carnivora > Phocidae > Phoca > Phoca vitulina. Next base: position 373,745 of record NW_022589829.1, on the reverse strand, counting down.
TGTCAGCCGACCTTGACTCTCACTGTAATCCTAGAAATGACCCTTTCTGTTATTTGCCTGTTTTCCTGTGGAAAGAGAGCTGAGAGAGGCAGTCAGTTGTTCAAGGTCACTCAGGTAGAGCCTGCCAGGACAGGTAGCCTCTGAACTTTCATGCCCAAGCCCACGCTTTCAGCCACCACGTCTACCTCTCTTGTCCCCAGCGATGACTTTGGCCACCAGCAGGGTGGCCCACCACCTGCGGGGTTCAGGCACTGGGTGGGGGCCTCTCAGTGCTAAATTACAGAAGGCCCCACCCCGGGCAGACCCCGGTTCCCACGGCTGCTCCTCAGTTCTCAGCACACGCTGGGCCACCTCATGGGAGGGATTTATTTGCGGCGAAACGATACCGCTTCTTAAAATTTGAACCCCCAACTACATAAAGCAGAATGAAAGGGACTTTCCGAGAAACTCAGGGAAACTCAGGTAAGAAGTGGTTCATGGTGATCCTCCGGCTAACCTCGGCCAGCCTGGTGGCCAGTCACCTGCCTACAAGAAGTCAGCAGAGTTTGGCTGGCGCTGCCCTCTCCTCCGTGCACTATGGGCGCCAGCAAGCCGGGCCTTCTTTCTTCTCCCGCTAGCCAGGCCCCCGTGCCCCGCACCCTGGACAGTCCGCACTCAGGCGTCCACTGTGCTCTTCCTTCTTTCCCTCCTCTCTGTCTTGGTCCTGGCCCTCGTTCGCCTCTTCTCAGCTCTGGGTCTGGTCAAGACAACGTCCTGCCCAGGCTCCCTTACTCTGCTCACTCAACTTTCCAGAACATTCTCTGAATTTCTGCCAAATTCTTTCTGAAACACAGCCACAGCCTTACTTATGATCCCTACCAACACGGACTTAATCTCACCACAAGCTGAGGCCAAACCTGGCCTGGCCAGGAAATATTACAAGCTAGGTTCCCCACAACAACCCTCCGTGGATCCTGTGCTCCGCCCACACACACATTCAGTGGATCCTGTTCTTCTACCCCCATCCTCAGTGGATCCTGTGCTCCCCCCACACACATCCTCCGTGGATCCTGTGCTCCTCCCACACACACCCTCCGTGGATCCTGTGCTCCTCCCACACACACCCTCCCTGGATCCTGTGCTCTTCCCACACACACATTCAGTGGATCCTGTGCTCTTCCCACACACACCCTCAGTGGATCCTGTGCTCTTCCCACACACACACCCTCCGTGGATCCTGTGCTCCCCCCACACACACCCTCCGTGGATCCTGTGCTCCCCCACACACACCCTCCGTGGATCCTGTGCTCCTCCCACACACACCCTCCGTGGATCCTGTGCTCCTCCCACACACACCCTCCCTGGATCCTGTGCTCCTCCCACACACACCCTCCGTGGATCCTGTGCTCCTCCCACACACACATTCAGTGGATCCTGTGCTCCTCCCACACACATATTCAGTGGATCCTGTGCTCCCACCACACACACATTCCGTGGATCCTGTGCTCCCCACACACACACCCTCAGTGGATCCTGTGCTCCTCCCACGCACACATTCAGTGGATCCTGTGCTCCTCCCACGCACACCCTCAGTGGATCCTGTGCTCCTCCCACACACACATTCAGTGGATCCTGTGCTCCCGCCACACACACATTCAGTGGATCCTGTGCTCCCCACACACACACCCTCAGTGGATCCTGTGCTCCTCCCACACACACATTCAGTGGATCCTGTGCTCCTCCCACGCACACCCTCAGTGGATCCTGGGCTCCTTCCACACACACATTCAGTGGATCTTGTGCTCCCCACACACACCCTCCGTGGATCCTGTGCTCCTCCCACACACACATTCAGTGGATCCTGTGCTCCCCCCACACACACCCTGAGTCGGTGGTAGGAACAGCAAACCAGGAGGTCTTCCCTAGAACAAGGCTAAGGAAGGAGAATGCAGACCAGATGAGCACAGCCACTGCTGAAACCACAGCCTCTAGAACCTTCTCTCTCACCAGAGCTCGGAAGGGGAAGGCAGCCGCAGGGTTGGTCAGTGTTCAGAGACAGGCTCTCATTTTACTTGAATGGGAGTCATCCCCCACCGCCAAAAACAAAAACAAAACTTTTATCAGAGCTAGATGAGAGAAATAAAGTTCCATTTTAGCTTTTTGCCTTGCTGCAAGCGTCGTCCAGTGCCATGAGTGTGCAGGAGCCCAGCTTTCTAATTCCTCTTCTGTTTTCCGTAGAGTTGTATCTTTGTTTCACACTATTTAAACTAAACTCCACTTGTCGTTTTTGCAGCAACACCAGATGCAGGAGAAGATCCCAAAGTGACGCGGGCTAAGTTCTTTATCCGAGACCTGTTTTTGGTAAGCAGTTTGAGTCTTTGTTTTCTTACCACCTTAGAGTGATATTGTTCTCTGCAATGTACATATTACTTACCCTTTCATGATCTCATTTAATCTCCCCTGAATTATGAGAGATGAGGGAAGCTGTCGCTTCCTCTCCCCACTGAGCATACCGAGGTTCAGAGAGTTTGGACCGCTCACCTCAGGTCACACAGCTTCTAAGCAAGAACAGGGAGCATAGCACTTCTCCTACTGTGCCCAAGCCCCAGGGAATGGCACTGAGAAGAGCCAGACTGTGGTCACTTGTTGCATTTTCCAAAAGGAAAGAGACCTTTGACAGACCTCTCCCTTCATTCACCCCCAAAAGGCCAATTCAGACCTTCAGATAAATTCAGATATCTCTTTCTCTCTCTTTTTTTTTTTTACTTTTTATTTTGAGATGATTTCAAACTTACATAAAAAGCAAAAGACTTATACAATTAACTCCCAGATACTCTTCACCTAAATTGACCAATTGGTAAAATCTTGTCACATTTGCTTTATTTTTCTATCTGTCCATCCATCCATACATACATAGTTTCTTGAATAACCTGTAGCATGTGAGTTTTTACTAGCTTGAAACTAGTAGATGCCACAACACCAAGGACATTTTCCCAGCAGTGCCCGACAGCACTGGACACATGGACCGGGTGCTTCCAGGAAGGTGGGGGTCAGCCCAGTCTGCAGTGGGGATGGTCCACAGCATGCCTGGCGTTTCCGTGGGGATCGGGTACCAGCCTGATTCCTCAGGGGAGCCTTTTTCTCTATCCTCTTCCCACAACGGCCCCTGTCGGTTGCCTCCTGAATCCTATACTGAGTGAGAAAGTAAAAAGGAGAAGAAAATCAAGTCCCCAAAGTAAGTTCTGAGGAACAGTGTTTCCCCCAACTTTAACAGGCAGCGCGGGGAAGGGCCCTGCAGTGAGGAAGTCCGGGAGATGCTGTGTAAATCCAGTGAGACAGGTTTCTCTGTCGTCAGACTGTCCGGAGCCTTTGCTGTGCTGGTGTGCGTGACCAGTCTCGTCAGTGAGGTAGACTGATTAGTTTGTAGCATATCACAGGCTCCCTTTCTGAGGAGCATCTTGCAAGACCATAAAATAGAAAAACACATAAAAGGTGTTCCATAAAATGCTGTTCTAATGAGAACTGAGAGTTAACTAAGTGTGCACGTTAGGCATTTAAAGATTAGAAACAGAGCTACCCCCTCCCAAAATGAATGGCCATGCCCCCACCATTCGGATGTTGGGCAGAAATCTTTTATTCTCTAACAGTGGACTCAATCTGGCTTGCATGCAGTTTGCAAGTCAGGGAAATAAAAGCCTAGGGGTTCCTGACTTATGTTTTTTATGGTGGAATTTGCCTGGGTCAGTGAGTCGTCTAAGGAGTTTTGAGTTGGAACCCCTGACCCCAGACTGAGAAGGCAGCAGGGCGGGCTGCAGACATGGTTATTGATCAGTGCTGAATCTGGACAGGAACAAACGTGGGCAAAACAATAACTTCGACGATAGAAGGCTCCGAGACGGGGTGGGGAATAAAGGCTGTACATGGAGAGGGAGAGGTATGTGGGGGGGCCTGGCCTTGAGGAGGGAAAGGTGGGCTTGGGCAGAGAAGGGGGAAGGCATAATGAGAAGAGCCCCTCAGTGAGAAAGGGCCACACACTGTGGGAGCATTCTCCTCACATGTCCTCACATGCAGAGGGCACTGGCCACCAGGAGGTTTGTCGCAGTCAGGGTCACTTCCTCCCACAACGGGGAGGCCCAAATCATCCCCAGAGCAGGAGGACCTCAGAACAGAGGGAGGGCCGGGTGGCCAGCCCCCAGTGTTCCCCTCGTCACCCTCAGGCGGCCCTGTCGCCTCAGACTGGAAACCACCAGCAAGCCCACGCCCAGACCTGGGCCAGGGGGCCCTCCAGGGCAGGCGTCCCCCCAAACCTTTTAGAGCAGAAGGTTTCAAAGGCAGAGCATGAGGTCAGCACCCGGGTCTTGATGCTCTGGCATCTGGTAGAAGCCTGCATGTTTTAACTGGCCTTCCCATCCTGGTATTTTATGAGCTCCCCTGTTTTCTTTTACCTTGAACATCATCTCCTTAAGAGAGAGCCTCGGAGGTGAGGCTCAGGTGAGCCAGGCAAGCAGAGTCTGGAACGGCCCAGCTTTCCTTGACAAGCTTATTTCTGTCATTTAAAATGAAAATGTTTAGAAGTGTTAGAAAATGTTTAGTGTGTTTGGAGAGAAGCAAACTGCGGCACCCTCTGGCACGGCTCTGCCTCACGTTCGTGGTGCTCAGGCAGGGACACACGGTCCCGTCAGTACAGAAAGAAGCCTGTTCCTCACTCACCCACTGCGCGCCCCTCCCCGGGTGCCGGGCCCTCCCCCGAGCGCCGCAGGGCTCCAGCTACCTAACCCACACGTCCACACGTTTCAGTGTCCATCAGTCTTGTAAAAATTGTAATTGCTCAAGAGAAGCCTGACTATTGCTTAAAATAAGTCCGTCCTCCTCCCGGGAGGACTGTCATAACCTGACGAACATCTTTAGACAGCACAGCAGGGGGTCTCGGTTTTTCTCCAACAGCTGATTCCCAAAATGCTTTGCAGGAAGGGTGTGGGGGGGGATAAGGAGGACGTGCAGGGATCCCTATGGGCACCTATGAGGAAAGCTCCACGTGAGCTCTGCATTCGCCAGTTGGGGCGGCCATAACAAAGCACCACACACTGGGGGTTACCCAGCCTTCATTTTCTGACACTTCTGGAGGCTAGAAGTTGAGATCAGGGTGTCAGCAGAGTTGGTTTCTCCTGAGGCCTCTCTCCTTGGCTTGTAGATGTTCACCTTCTCGTTGTGTCTTCACATGGTGTCTCCACATGGCCTTTCCTCTGTGTGTGTGTGTCCCAATATCCTCTCTTCCTATGAGGACACCCATCTTACGGGATTAGGGCCTGCCCACATGACCACATTTTAACTTAAATTACTTCTTTAAAAAGAGATCCCATCGGGGCGCCTGGGTGGCTCAGTTGTTAAGCGTCTGCCTTCGGCTCAGGTCATGATCCCAGGGTCCTGGGATCGAGCCCCGCATCGGGCTCCCCGCTCCGCGGGAAGCCTGCTTCTCCCTCTCCCACTCCCCCTGCTTGTGTTCCCTCTCTCGCTATGCCTTTCTCTCGAGATGTCAAATAAATAAATAAAATCTTTAAAAAAAAAAAAAAAAAGAGATCCTGTCTCCAAATAGTCACACTCAGAGGTGCTAAGGATTAGGACTTCAGCATATGAATTGGTGTGGGGAGGACACAATTCAGCCCATGACAGCCTCTCTCCGCATTGCCCCACTTAGCTTCCCAATGCACCTTGTGAATCATGACCAGTCATGCTTTTTCTCCTCTGGGAGAAAAGCCATGAACCTCCCACTGCTAACCAGGGGACACTCCCAGGAAACACTCAAGCTCTAGGTGGAGGAGGCAGTATGACTGATCTGCGATCCACATGGAATCACTAGCCATATGTGGATATTTAAACCTAACCAAATTAAACTAAAATCCATCTCTGTTGCATCAGCTAGTAATAGTGGCTCCCGTATTGGAAGGGTGAATACAGAACATCTCCACTATGCAGAAAGTTCCATTTGATAGCACTGGTTTAGGACTGACATTCGTTTCTGGAAAATTCTCCCGATTTCTGTAAGTGGCTGTCTTTTAAATGTATGTCCTATCTCAGCTGAACCCTAAGCTTCTGTGGGCAGAGGTAAGTGTGAGGTTCTTTGAGTTTCCAGCAGTGTTCAGTATTTAAACAGTCCCTACAAGCGTTCCTATGCCAAACAAACCACAGCCCCAGATCCTCTTGTCTTCAAAGTGTTGCCTGACTCCTTCTCCAAGAACTAATGGGGTGGCGGCAGTGTTCCCACGTACCCCTGAGCGTGGTGGCCAGGGCCCCGCCACACAGCTTTTTTTTCTCTCTTTGCAGAGGATCAGCACAGCGACAGGGGACGGCAAACATTACTGCTACCCACACTTCACCTGTGCCGTGGACACCGAGAACATTCGCAGGGTGTTCAACGACTGCCGTGACATCATCCAGAGGATGCACCTCAAACAGTATGAACTCTTGTGAGGCAGCCCGGGGGGGGAGGGGCGGAGCGGGGGCGAGGGGCGCACCTTCTCGCACCTTCTCTCCACCTGCCTCTCCTCCCTTGGCCACCCTGCCAGGTGGGGCATTTACTCCAGCACTGTCAGCCCCAAGCCAGGGTCGAAAGTAGGGTGTTCTCAGTCTCGTCCGGCTGCCACCTGTCCCGTTCTGTGTTGGCTCCCGTGTGACCACCAAGCCTCTGGCTACCTCTGTTCCCCTCGGGTTTGGTTTGTAGCTTTTGTCTTCACTGAGCACAACCTCCCCCAGCGCCCCCACCCGCACCCCTTTGTGTCACTGCAGACCACACTCACGCGGGTGGTGCTGCAGTGAAATCTGGCCGGGTGAGGGCCCCTTTTATTCATCCACTCAGTGCTTTATTGATTCAGCAGGAGCTTGATAAATGGGGGAGGAATGGCACTTTTTTCCCGACTTATCAAGCACGACTGTAGAGGCAGGGGTACGATGCGGTCAGGCGGACAAGTGGCCGCCCCTTCGGAGCTGCGTCGGCCCACGAGCTAGGCCAGACCTCAAGTCACAGAGTGGAGCGAAACCCTTTTTTCAGTCCCATTTGAGTCGCTGCCAACCTCAGGCATTAAATTAGACCTACTTTGAGCCTTTTACATTTAGGCAGAAAACCTACCACACGCTCCGCTGCAGTGTGTCCTGTCTCAGAATGACTCTCCAGACTCGGACTATGCTTGGACAAGAGTCTCCTTCCATATCTTCTCGTTGTTGTTGTTTTATGGCTGGTTTACTATAACTGTACAGACCACCAAATGTAACATTATTTTATATAACTACTTAAAAAATCCTTGTAGATCTTTGTGCCTTGATTTTGGCTCTATCTGTACAAGAAATGCGTGTTTCTCGTGCTGAACAGCTAAATGTCAACAGTACCTGCTGCTTGCTCTAAAAAAGAGAATGGTATCTGTAGAATTTAGGATATTTTATCAGGTTAGTACTTTTAAAAATATCCTTGATTAAATATATATATATACACACACACATATATAAATTATACACACAAATCATTCACATCTTACCATTTTGTACCCACCTCACAAGCTTCTTTCAGAAACCAAGGATTTTTTTCCTCCAGACAATATGTCTTTTGATTATTTTGCAATTTAAAGACTTTTACAAGCTCTCTGAGTAGAAATAGGCCAAGCATTCCCTTAGCCAGAGCTTTTGAACCACTCACTTGACCACAGTTTCTATTGTAAACAAATAGCAAGAAGGAGACAGAAGGGTGTCAGTGTTTGTGTCCAGCCTGAGAGAATCAAAAGATGGCATCTCCATTTGCCTCTTGAAGAAGAAATATTACAAAACCCTTATTTGAAATGCAAAGTCAAAATCTATGCCTGTTTCTCGCAAGTGGAAGATTTGCAAACGCAGCCTCAAAAGTTATAGTACGGTACAATATCTAGAAAGAGACAATCGCTTTTAGCAGTGATGCTTCATATTCTATCCACAGCCACGCCTTGGAGGGTAGTTTTCTTACGTCCAAGGTAATCTGCAAACACGTCCAAAGTTATATTTCAACAATACGAATCCAGAAGTGATAGCCTAGCTGACGTCACTTCATTTCCTTTTAGTCTTTAATATTTTAAAGTTTACTCTAGAAGGCAGCATTTTATAATCCTTTATAAATGCATCCAGATTTAAATACGACTTGTCCAGGAAAGAGAGGATGACAACTTTCCAGGCAATCAGTGTCATAAACACGTAATTTATGTCAGCATCACTAAATTCTGGGCCTCTCGTTCCTGTTGTGTAAAACTCTGATTTGAAATGAGACACGTAAAATGGAAATTATTTTCTTTCCGTTACGCTTTCAATGTACAACACGAAGAACTGCAGAGCTGCACCCCGACATGTACACAAAAAGCGAAGTTGTATGCCCTTACATACATTATCACTCAGCAGTTCCCTTGCAACTAAACTTCCTATTCAGAGACAGAGCCAGGCTCGTAGAAGACACACAGAAAGAACACATTTTATCTGGCTTATAATTATCAAAACATATTTATTTTTAAATACCAAAAGCCACTTCCCAGTCCTTTTTTCAAGTTTCTTTGGATCGTGGATGGGCATTACATTCACATTTAACAGCCTGGTCTGCTGGAGAGAAAATTAAACACTTCTCAAAAAATCTGATTCCATTATTAGCACAGAAGTACAAAAGTCTGCGAAAACAATATATTCCTGCTTGTGGCATCTGTACTTTTATTATTTTAAGTGTACAGCTTTATAACATATAAGAGTTTGAGGACCACTTTGTAGGGGGACAGAAGCAAACCCAGTGTTTGTGCAAACACAATCCCGAGTGTGTTCCCGGGCCGCCGGCTCTATCCTGGGGGACGTAGGACAGTCTAGTGCATGCAAGTGATGACTTTAATAGCTTTTACATATTGTACAGACACGATCTTTGATTATACATATATTTGATAAAATGAGAAAACAGACTTGTTGTAGAGTACACGTTCCATTTTTATAGCATGAGAACAGTACCATCAACTATTTATTCTGAAGGAATTCGCATCAGTGATTTACAGTTTCTGTGATGTGTGTAAAGACAGCCTCCTTTGATCTCATCTCACATGAGCCCTGCCCAAGGTCCAGTTTCTTGGGCTTTGTTATTTATTATGAAATACAAAAGTCTCCTGCTCTTTACATGGTCTTAAATTTTCTGAGCAGGTTCCAGCCAAAAAGAAGAGGTGAGGGTAGAAGCCCAGAGTGAACTAATATGAGGACCACCAGGAGCCCAGCTGCTACACAGTATGTGGCCAGAACGGTGTTCTCGTAGGGGAGGTAGCACTTGGCGAGGGCGTACTCTGTGGGCGTCATACTGCTCTGGAAAGGCAATGAGAACTGTTACTGCCGCAGTGAGAGCCCTCCCACAGCGCCACGCAACAGACTTAGACACAACAGGGGAAAGACAGCCATCTTGGTTGAGCCAGGTGAGGCCAGGAAGGGGCTCTCCTCCTGAGGCGAAGGGGCACAGCCTTCGGCCTCCACAGGCCACCACCCACCAACCACAAGCACTGGTTGGAGACACGAAGGGAAGGCTCCCAGTGTGCCGAGTGGAGCTGAGCTCTCCACTGACTAGCCCCTGGCACAGCAGGTCCCCAGTGCAGTGGGCACACACGACAGAGATGCAAGGGGCTGGAGAGTCACACCAGTGGTCACTGAGAAACAAGGACAACAAGGCCATTTCTCATGCCATTTCATGCAACCTGTTACCCAGAAATGCACGTGCCGGGGGCACCTCATGGGGCTTTTTTGGTAGATGTTTTTGCGATGTGGAATGACACTGAGGAATGGTCTCATTTACTTTGAATTTGAAAACATGAAGGTTTCCCCAGTCTTTTCATGAAGTAAAAGTACCTGACATAAAAGCATTAGGAACTGGGTAAAATCAACATTGGGGGGCCACTAACTGAAACAACATGTCAAGTCAACTTGCAAGAGCTGTAGCATTCTCCTGCCCTAAGACAAGATGATGTCTTATAAGACAAGATGATGGCGTACAGCCAATAAAGACAGGATCCCGTTTCCTTAGAAAATTAGAAACGCAGAGCCTCCCATCTGAGGACGGTGCGGTCCATGGAGATGACACAACCCTCAGGATACCCCCCTCCCCCAGGGCAATGCCGTGCTCATGTGTCCCCAGAGAGGCGTGCAGACAGGGGTCAGTGGATCAAACCAAGTGCGCGTGGGGGGCAGGGCAAGTGTGTATTTACAGGGTTTGTATGTTTTTACGGATTGCAGCAATTAAATAGTTGATTACTGTGTTGATTTCAATACTTCTATGAGAGCGTTCGGATGAAAATAAACGTTCATATTACCATGATGAAGCTGGGGTTGTTTCTGTTCCTCCAACTGAAAGACGGCACGCTGATCTCGGGGACTCCGGCGCCGTGGAGCACCTCGCACGCACTGTGCGTGTGGCCGCTCAGGATGAGGCGTGGTCGCAGCCACCAGAGCAGCTGCCACGCCCGGGGGGACAGCAACAGGCGGTCAGGGCCCGGACACAGCCCCCTCGGGGCCCAGTGCCAGGCCACCCACTTATCTCATGAAGCTAAATCTAAAATCCCTACTTGTTAGGGGGCTTTATTTTTTCCTTAAAATCCTTTGGTTGGTTTAGACCCGATCAAAAGTAAGCTCAGGCTTGTAGGGAGAATCTATCCTTCTCATCTCAGATTTTATATTTTTACAAATATTTCTATAAATTTATTTTATAAATATATTTATATTTTTATTGTATATCATACACTATACAAATGTGTTTATATAATATAAATACATTTATAAACATATATAAGTAAGCACATCTTAAGTCCCCCCAAATTAACTCTTAAGTTCCATTCACATTTTCAAATACATTTCAGTTGATGAAAAAAACTCTGAATAAAGAATAGCTGAGGATATTATTAACTTGATATTAGGAAACATGGGGCGCCTAGGTGGGTCAGTCATTAAGCGTCTGCCTTCGGCTCAGGTCATGATCCCAGGGTCCCGGGATTGAGCCCCACATGGTCGGGCTCCCCGCTCAGCGGGGAGGCTGCTTCTCCCTCTCCCGCTCCCCCTGCTCATGTCCTGTCTCTTGCTTTCTCTCTCTCAAATAACTAAATAAATTCTTGAAGAAAAAAAGGGGGGGCGGCGGGAGGAACAAAAGGATGACATGAAAATCTGAGGCCGTGCCACAGCCCCGCCCTCGGCCCCGCCCCGATCGGCCCCCCGCCCGTCTGTCTGTCGGTGGGCGGCCCCCGCTCCCCGCAAACCTGCTGTGAGGCCTCCCGGGAGAGCACGTCGTATCTCTCCTTAAACGGGATGGCCCGCTCTTCCTGAGGCGCGGCGTCCTCCCCGGAACAATTCGCATCGCTCCTCCGGAAAAGCGGGAAATGCTGCCGGGATTTGGAGAGGGTCCCGTGTGACCAGCAGGCGCTGGCCGAGGGGCCGGAGCCCCGGAGCGGGGGCCGCGCGGCGCGCACTCACCTGCAGGAGCACCGGGGCCGACGCGGGCAGCAGCGGCGCCCTCCCGCAGCGGCCGGGGCCTCGCTCCTGCGGTGAGAAATCGGTTAAGCCGCCCGAGCCGGGCCTCCCCGAGCGGTAGGAGAGGAAGGAGAGGACGGGGGCGCTGAGGGAGGCACCAAACGCAAAGTGCAGCGACCGCCCCCACAGAAGATGCCAGAACAGACGCACCTGTGCCTTCAGGTGCTCTCCTACCTCGCGGGAGCAATTCAGTTTGTGAGAAATTTCGATGAGTTCGGCTTCGGCTTCAGAGCAAATGTGGCAGCCGTCCCCTTCCAGGGCGACGCTGTTGACCAGCACAAAACTGAGGCGGAGGGAGCAGGCGCAGGGTCAGCGCCCCCGGGCTTCCCGGGCCGGCCTCCGGCCACACTGCTCCCGAGACCCTAAAGCTGAGCGCCCACGGCCTGAAGAGCGTGCCCCGGAGCAGCCGCAGGCCTCACCCCGACGGCCGTGCTGTAGGCACGAGGTGCTAAGGAAGCACGACAGCGCTACCCTGCGAGTGCGGTCTAAGACCCGGTCAAGCTTGAGCCTTGAGCGGGCGAGAACTCCCAGACTCCAGAGCTCTGAGGTCGGAGCACCACTGCGCCCCCCACGTCACCCTGGGCCTCGCCTGCGAAGACGCGGACACAGCAGCACACCCGTGCCACGGCCCGCTGAGGACCGAATGCAGTACTACAGCCTGCCCGCCGCGAGGAAGTGCTCAGGAACCGAACCGCGCAGCGCTGTGACCGTGACGTTCAGCGAGCCGCGCGCAGCATTTGCGGACGTCTGTAGACGCAGCAGACAAGGCTGGGGGGCCGGGGAGGCCTGTGCTGGCCAGAGCTAACTGCTGCAGGGGATCCCAGACCGGGGTGCTGATCAAGTCAGTGCTGGGTGCCCTCTACAAACCACTCCACCTTCATGAGACTTTTACAGACTCCCATTAAGTAACTCTTACTTCCTACACACTTACCAACTGGGCATGAGGAAGGTACCTGTCAGTAAACACTGCGGGAAATTTAGAGAATCTTAGCGATTAGGAGCTGACAAACCGAATGACCTGAAATATGATCAGTGTGTTTAAAGTTTCTTAAACTCTACGCTAAGGGAAAAAGAACTAAAACTATGTCAAGTCTTTATAGGACTCAGGAAAGGAAGCTACTAGAGACTCGGTCCTAGGGGAGGGGAGGAGTGAGCACTGGTGGAGAACCCCTGACCTGGTCTCTGGGAGTGTCACAGATCATCTCTTGTGACGGACCCAGTGAGCTGCCACGGCCAAAGCCACGAGTGCTGGACACCCACGGGGGCCACAATCTAAAGAGGAAGAGGCTTCCTCTCCCACCTTTTCTTTCTCTACTAGGTGTGCAGCCAGAACAACGTGTCTGGTCTTGTCCACTGCACTGCGAACACACACCCAGACCTGAGAGGGTCCGGAGACAGCACGAAAATGGCCACACAGAAGGGGAGCCGGTGCTCATGGTCAGACGAAAGGGTTGGGACGCTTTGGTCTACAAATCAAGGCTGAGGGGAGTGGGGGTGGTACACAGCCAAAGCACAGTAAACACACCTGCCCCCAAATCCTGGGTGAGCACACCCACAAGAGCATCCTTTATAAGGGGAAGGAAGTACATTTTGAACAAATAAAAATATCCTCCCTTACAGATTGGGCTGATGAATTTTCTACCACCCGGAGACAGTGCAGGCAGGAAGAAAATGCCCTCAGTGGCCGGGCAAAGTCATACACTGGCCAGTCCACCTGCAGCTTGCTAAGGAACACCAGGCTGGTAACCCTGACAGTGACCATCAGGGAGGGATGAGGCCTGCGGTGCCTTCATCAGAAACTGTACAGCAGGTCACACGGAGCCTGGCTCCGACCCAGGATGACAGCTCCCTTAGAAAATGAAGTACAGGGGCGCTCGGGTGGCTCAGTCGTTAAGTGTCTGCCTTCGGCTCGGGTCATGATCCCAGGGTCCTGGGATCGAGCCCCACATCGGGCTCCCTGCTCCGCGGGAAGCCTGCTTCTCCCTCTCCCACTCCCCCTGCTTGTGTTCCCTCTCTCGCTGTGTCTCTCTCTGTCAAATAAATAAATAAAAAATCTTTAAAAAAAAAATGAAGTTCAAAGGACAGAAGGGGCTTCATAAGAATTCACAAATAATACTCACTTCATTCCTTTCCAAGAAAACAGCCTTTCAGGGTTGAAAACTTTCTCAAATCGTTTTATTTTGTATGTGCTCATCCTATATTCAATTGTAAAAAGAGACATTTTTCAGAGCAAGCCATTTTAGGACCTCTTAAGAGTTAGCGGAAACACGGGAAATAACTCGGGATCTGAGCGCTGGGCTAGCTTTGGGAGGGGAGAGCCCCAGCTGCCCGGGGCTGCCAGGGGCAAATCTCAGCTCCAGCACTGAGTGACTGCAAGGCCTGGGGCAAGTGACTTAGTCCCCAGAGCCGCAGTTTCCTCACGGCACAATGGGTAAAATACTAGGACCATCGGAAAGATGAAATGAGTTGATATATGGAAGTAAAGGGCTTAGCCCCGATGTTTATAGCAGCACCAGAGCCCAAGTAAGGAAAGAGCCCATCGACTGAGGAAGGGATAAAGAAGAGGCGGCGTATATACATGGAATACTACCCAGCCATCAAAAAAATATGAAATCTTGCCATTTGCAATGACGTGGATGGAGCTAGAGTGTATTAGGCTGAGCAAAATAAGTCGGCAGAGAAAGACAAATACCATATGATTTTACTCATATGTGGAATTTGGGAAACAAAACAAATGAACATAGGGGAAGGGGGAAAAGAGAGAGAGAAGCAAACCATAAGAGATTCTTAAATAGAGAACAAACTGAGGGTTGCTGGAGGGAGGTGGGTGGGGGATGGGCTAGATGGGGGATGGGCATTAAGGAGGGCACTTGTTATGATGAGCACTGGGTGCTGTAAGTGCTGAATCACTGAATTCTACTCCAGAAACTAATATTATACCATATGTTAACTAACTAGAATTTAAATAAAAATTTGGAGGAAAAAAATAATAAAGTGCTTAAAACAGGCTGACACATCATAAGCACTACGTAAATATTATTTACAGAAGTCTAAATGGTCTTGTTTTCTGAGTCCCAAAGAAAATAATTGGTCATTAATGTAAGTTTCAAGTTAGAATCACCCAAGGGCACGTACAAATCATTTATTCAACAGAGATTCGTTAAGGGTGTACAATGTGCCAAGACAAAAATCTTCCTTCACCGTTGTGGAGTTTATGCTCCAGGGCTTACATCTTTCAAGGACACCAAATGTCCCCCCCACAGCACAAACAAGGCTCTCACCTGAATGGCGGCAGGTTTAAAGTTACAGTTAACGAAGCTCTCAGGGTGCAATGCTTCACTGAACTACTTACTGATAGTGGAAGCCAATGTCATGGTTGCCAGCAACCACCTTCAGCTGCACGTGACGTGGGTGTCTGAATATTTTCTGAAACCGCTCCACATCATCTGCCCAGGCCTATGAGAGAACGGGTCACTGCTGAGACCCAGAGAACCCTCTCTTCCCTGTGGCTAAAAAAAAAAACATACACTCCCTATTCTGATGATGAGAAATTAATTCCCCCATCCAAATCAGATTAATGTAGAACCTAGAATTTCTAATTCTATGTCATGCTGCTTTTTCCAAGACTTAATATTTTAATTTATTTAATTTGATGTCAGCTTTTAAATGGTATTCCCCCATATTAAAACATTAGATGGCAATTATATACCCATTATTTTAAGATCCCCTAAAAAGATCCCCTGAAGCCCATGCATGGACCCCAGGTTGATAATCACTCCAGATTTGGACACATTATAAGAACAGGCTCTTAGGAAATGTCAAGTAAATTCATGTGTCTCAACCAAGACAAGGATGAGCACATCCCTCATCTTAGCATTTCCCTGTGGCTACCACTGTGAGAATGAGAATGGATAGGACGTAGGGGAAAAAAAAGACAAAATCCAACCAAAATTTCAACATTATTCTGACATTTACTTTAACTATTAAAGCTTGAGAATTATGTTTGTATCATTCTGCTTCTTATTAAGCCTAAAAATATAAATTGGACAAACACAGGAAGACAATACTTAGTTGGATAGTAATCAACTTTATCCTAAAAGTTTTAAGTAAGGCCCAATCTAGAGAAATATACTAGAGAGAGTCCTTCAATATATTTACAAAGACTTCACTTTAACAAATAAAATTAGAAAAACAAAAACAGGGGTGCCTGGGTGGCTCAGTCAGTTAAGCATCTGCCTTTGGGATCTCAGGGTCCTGGTATTGAGCCCCATGTCAGGCTCCCTGCTCAGTGGGGAATCTACTTCTTCTCCTTCTGCCCCTCCTTTCTCGCTTATGATTTTTCTCTCTCTCTCTCAAATAAATAAATAAAATCTTTAAAAAAAAAAAAGAAAAACATAAAATGCTGCCCTTAATTTGCAAAAGCAACATATACATCCAACCTCATTTTATAACTAGTTGCTTGTTACATATAGTATTTCCATTATCTCATATTCAATTATGAGACCCTATAAACAGTGGGTTGCTTTTTTTTTTAAGATTTTATTTATTTATTTGACAGAGAGAGAGCACAAGTAGGCAGGCAGAGGGAGAGGGAGAAGCAGGCTCCCCGCTGAGCACAGAGCCCGATGCAGGGCTCAATCCCAGGACCCCGGGATCATGACCTGAGCTGACGGTAGACATTTAACTGAGCCACCCAGGTGCCCCAAACCGTGGATTTCTAACCAGATCTGGACCAAGACTTTCTTTGTAAAGCTTTTGGATTATCCTGGGAAATGCCAATGGCTTTTTTAAAAATATCCCACCCCAGTATAGCCACTCTGGAAAACAGTATGGAGATTCAGTTAAAAATAGAGGTACCCCACGACCCAGCAATTGCACTACTAGGTATTTATCCAAAGGATACAAACATAATGATTCGAAGGGGCACATGTACCCCAATGTTTATAGCAACAATGTCCACAACAGCCAAACTATGGAAAGAGCCCAGATGTCCAACAACAGGTGAATGGATAAAGATGTGGTACATATATACATGTGTACACACACACACACACACACACACACACACACACAATGGAATACTACTTAGCCATCAAAAAGAATGAAATCTTGCCATTTGCAATGATGTGGATGAACTAGAGGGTATTATGCTAAGTGAAAAAGACAAATACCACATGATTTCACTCATATGTGGAATTTAAGAAATAAAACAGAGGATCATAATCGAAGGGAAGGAAAAATAAGATGAAAACAGAGAAGGAAACAAACCATAAGAAACTCTTAACTCTAGGAAACAAACTGAGGGCTGCTGGAGGGGAGGTGGGTGGGAGATGGGGTAATTGGATGATGGGCATTAAGGTGGGCACTTGATGTAACAAGCACTGGGTGTTATATACAACTGATGAATCACTGAACTCTACCTCTGAAACTAATAATACACTATGTTAATTAAATTGAATTTAAATTAAAAATTTTTCAAAAATATCCCACCCCCCAAAATCCCTCCTAAAACCATTCATGACCAAACATTTTTAACTAAGCAGCAAAACAGTTTTTTTCTTTTTTCCATTAATTCCAGGAATATAGTAGGTAAAATATTTTGATAGCTAAGGTGAAAACAGCCTTTCTCTTTGGTTATGGAAAGGCTTAGGTCACCTCAACACCCAGATGGAGGCCCCTGAAGGTGCAGGAAGCTCACACCAGGCCCCCATGGCTCCTTCTGCTAAGAGGAGGGGTGCCCGGGTGGCACAGTCGTGGTTAAGCATCCAAATCTTGATTTCAGCTGAGGTCATGATCTCAGGGTTGTGAGATCAAGCCCCACGTTGGGCTCTGCTCTCAGCACAGAGTCTGCTTGAGTTTCTTTCTCCCTCTCACTCTGCTCCTCCCCCAACTCACTCTCTCTCTGATAAATTTAAAAAATTTAAAAGGAGGGTAGCAAATAACTTTTATAGCACAATTCTCATAATTTCATGGTTAAATAATCAAGTGTAAAGTCAAATTACATTTCAATATGTATTCCGTAATTTGGTGACAAGTGAAATTGCATGCACCTTGCCTCTTTTTCCCTTTCCCGAGAGGCTCACAG
Organism: Phoca vitulina; assembly: GCF_004348235.1. Lineage (NCBI taxonomy): Eukaryota > Metazoa > Chordata > Mammalia > Carnivora > Phocidae > Phoca > Phoca vitulina. The sequence goes on along the minus strand of NW_022589829.1, from coordinate 356,143 downwards.
GAATGTGCATTCCAACAAAGTGAGCTCTGACTAATCTACCTATTTCCTATGTAAACAAATACAGTGGACAGTCGAACAACATGAGTTTGAACTGGGAGTACGTCAGCTTATACACGGACTTTTTTTTATAAAGACAGTACAGTACCGTGAAGGTATTTTCTCTTCCTTATGATTTTCTTAGCAACATTTTCTTTTCTCTAGCTGACTTTATTCTAAGAATACAGAATAGAATACACGTAACAGTTAACACGTATGTGTTAACTGACTGTGTTACCAGCAAGGTTTCCAGTCCATAGTGGGCAATTAGTAGTTAAGTTTTGGGAGAATCAAAAGTTATACACAGATTTTTGACTGCACAAGGTCAGCGTCCATACTCCGGCACTGCGCAAGGGTCAACTGTCTAAGATTAGCTTGCCTGACCCAAGACTGGCATGAGATACAGATCCTAATAAGCTCCAAGAGGGATTATACATGTTTAGTGTTGGTGCTAAGCAAAACTTCCAAGCCTCACAGATACTGCTTCATGGATTTTTCTGGGCTGCCTGTCCTGGACCCTCAAAGCAGGATTAGGGTGCCCGGACCACAGGGTCCTACCTGGAAGGAGCTCCACTTCCCTTCATCAAAGATGTCCCCTAGAATGAAGACGACTTCTGGCTGCAACAACCACAGAGCCGTCTGGAAGGCTCTCTCCATTTGCCACTCCCTTGAGGTCAACAGGAAAAAGCACAGCATCAGTCTCTTTCTTAAGTAGAGCCTAGATCTGTCTTATGGGCCATTTAAAAAGTGAACTGAATAGTCCCATTCTCCTTCCACGGACTCACCCCTGCATTCCCATCCAGGCCTACAAGGGTCAGAGTCCATATCTGATTAAATGTGGGGAACAAGGAGGCTGAGGGAGAGTCGGGCTGCCCCGCCCACACACCTTAAAGGCTGACTTCCCCTATGTGGCACCCACAGATCAGACCCCACACTGCACCCCAGAAGCCATCCCTCAGTCACGACAACCCCCAAAGGTTAGGGAGAGCTCAACGCAGCTTCCAAAGATGCCCTGTGTAGACTGATTTTGCACCACACCAAGATGATAGCATCTGCCTTAAGTTTCACTTCTCCTTGAAGGACCTCAACTTCCTGCCTGCCTTCAGAATTGGGGGAAGATAATGGGAGAATCAGACTAGCCAATATCAAAACTGTAAATCCTGTAGATTTCAGACATCCAAGGACTCATCCTGTAGGTAAGGCAAGTGAATGAAAAGAGCCCGGGGGGCGCTTGGGGGACTCAGTCTGTTAAGCGTCTGCCTTCGGCTCAGGTCATGATCCCGGGGTCCTCGGACCGAATCCCGCATCAGGCTCCCTGCTCAGCAGGGAGTCTCCTTCTCCCTCTGCCCCACCTACCCCCAGCTCGTGCTCACTCTCACTCACTCTCTCTCTCAAACAAGTAAATAATCTTTAAAAAAAAGAATCCCGCCTGGGATCCAGAACCTGACAGGCAACAACTTAACACCCCAGCTCCACCCATAAGCCCTTGTCCGGCCTTGAGAATGTCACCTACTCTCTGATTCCTATTCTTCACTGGTAAATGGGAATAATAAAACCTACTCTCACAGGGCAGTTATGGGATTAAATGAGATAGCATTTGTCATGGGCCCAGCACAGCGCCAACACAGAGTAGGCGTCCAAATGTCAGTGCTTTCTCAAACCACCCTCCCCTCTCCCTGGCCAACTCTGACCTGTGTCATCTTCCTAAGGATCCCAATTCTTCCCTCCTTTTTAAGGCAACCTCCTTAAGCAAAACTTCCAAGCCTCACAGAGTTTCTCCCCTACCAAAGGGGACTGTGACATCCCAGGGCACAGAAATAGGGAAAGATAATTTGAGGTCAGCGAGGACCCTGATCCAGGCCCCATATAAACTGCTGCATGGCGCACACCTCCACTCAAGATACCTCCCAAAATCCAGTTCTGTTTTTCTTGATTGAATGTTACTCACCCTGGAGAAGAAAGCATCTAGAAACTGCAGCAGCAAGAGGGCAGGGAAGAAAGCTCAACTGGTAAGGCCCAAATGAAGTCAAAGGAAGTCTCACCCAGGCCCTTCTCTATCTCATGCCTCCTTTGGTTTAAAACTCGAGTACAGAAGGACGGCAGCCCCTCCATCCTCCCTTCTTTTGTCTTGCCTTCTTCCCTCACCCCTGGGGACATTACACCTCTCCCCCTCCCACTCAACATAAGGTTCACCCATATCCAGAGTCCTCCAGGGATATTCCTGCTCACAAGGATAAAGACCTGTTTGGGGAGGCACAAATGCAGTCATGAGGAAAAGGGGTCAGGGTGGGGGGGGTCACCAGGGGCAAGAAGAGAACTCTGCTGCCCTGGTGGCTGAAAGTCCACCAGTCACCTTCTGGTGGGCGTAATTCACGACAGCCAAAAGGTGGACGTATCCATCAACAGATGGACAGAGAAACAAAACGTGGTCTAAATATACACTGCAATAGCACTCCGCCTTAAAAAGGGAGGAAATTCTGACACACGCCCCAACACGGACAGACCTGGAGGACATTCTGCTCAGTGAAATAAGCCAGACACAAAAGGACAAATACTGTATGACTCCACTTATATGGGGGACCTAGAGGAGTCAAATCCAGAGAGACAGAAAGTAGCATGGTGGGGGCAGGGGCTGGGAGAAGGGGGAATGGGAAGTCGGTATTTAATGAGGACCAAGTTTCAGTTTGGGAAGAAGAAAACATTCTAGAGATGGCTGGTGGTGACGGCTGCACCACCATGTGAATGTACTTGATGCCACTGAAATATACACTTAAAACTGTTTACGATGGTAACTTTTATGTTACGTGTACTTTACCACAATTAAATTTTTTAAAAAGCCTTTTTAAAAAAAAAAAAAAAGATTTTATTTATTTATTTGTCAGAGAGCGAGAACACAAGCAGGGGGAGCAGCAGGAAGAGGGAGAAGCAGGCTCCCCACCAAGGAGGGAGCCCAATGCGGAGCTCGAACCCAGGACCCCGGGATCATGACCTGAGCCAAAGGCAGACGCTTAACCAACTGAGCCACCCAGGCGCCCCTAAAAAGCCTACTGATGGGAAAGCAGGTGGACTCTGCGGGGCCGGTCTAAGTTGGAGAGACAGGACCTGATCCTCTCCCCAGGGTGACAGCCACACATCTGCTCTGCTCCGGCTGCCCAGAGCAGGCAGACACCAAGTGGGCTCAAAACGACACACCAGCAACTGCCGGGGGGACCACCAAGCCAGGCTGACCACACCCATGTGCCAGACCTTGTCGTGGGCATTTTCCTCACATGGCCTGTGACGTCTCTGGTATTAACCAGTTACAAACAAGGAGGCAGAGTCAGGCTTGCAGGGGCCCTAGGAAATGGTCCAAAGTCACAAGACTCAAACCCAGACCTGCCTCCCAAATCCTGGGTCCTTATAAATAACAGATGCTCTGCAAACAGTATGTTCAAGGAAAAGTCAAATGCCCCATATGTCTCTCTTTGAGAGGAAAGTAACTAATGACTACCCTGACCTATAGGGAGAGGGATCCACCCTTTTTGCCTGTAGAATTTCAGAAAGATTCCTGATTGTAGCTCCTACCTTCGTAATTTGTCTAGCCAATGGCCTCGCACTTCCCCAAGCAAGTGGGTATCAGCCAAAAACATGGCTTTCAGAGTCTTTTGTCCACTGTCGTGGGCTGGAGTTTTCACCTCAGGCCAATCACACCGAAAGATCACTAAGTAATAGATTAAAAATTCACAAAACAGAAGCACGGCAAAGACAACTGCTGTGAGTTTCAACAGCAAGGAACTCCTTCTCTTTAGCAGACAAAGATGCTGCCTTCCAAACCCCAGCCCGATCAGAGCCATGTCTCCTGCCCAAGAGTCACCAGCATCCAGGAGTGAAATCCATCAAGAATTCACCATGAGAGAACTGTGGAATCCTGGTAAGGTGTCCAGCGCTTAGCCACGTACCTACAGGGGGAAGAGAAAGGATCAGATTACGTTTCTTAATAATGCCATAAACACTCCTTCTATTAAGAACTAATGAGTTACAGGGGTGCCTGGGTGGCTCAGTCATTAAGCGTCTGCCTTCGGCTCAGGTCATGATCCCGGGGTCCTGGGATCGAGCCCCACCTCCGGCTCCCTCGGGTTCCCTCCGGCTCCCTGCTCCGCGGGAAGCCTGCTTCTCCCTCTCCCACTCCCCCTGCTTGTGT